>NW_027310166.1:55000-97500 GCF_047496795.1 Chiloscyllium punctatum
AGTTGGTATAAATCAGTAACCACTGACACTTAGAATATTTTCGGGTTGGTATAAATCAGTAACCACTGACACTTAGAATATTTTCGACTTGGTATAAATCAGTAACCACCGACACTTAGAATATTTTCGAGTCGGTATAAATCAGTAACCACTGACACTTAGAATTTTTTCGACTTGGTATAAATCAGTAACCACCGACACTTAGAATTTTTTCGAGTTGGTATAAATCAGTAACCACCGACACTTAGAATTTTTTCGGGTTGGTATAAATCAGTAACCACTGACACTTAGAATTTTTTCGAGTTGGTATAAATCAGTAACCACTGACACTTAGAATATTTTCGGGTTGGTATAAATCAGTAACCACTGACACTTAGAATATTTTCGAGTTGGTATAAATCAGTAACCACCGACACTTAGAATATTTTCGACTTGGTATAAATCAGTAACCACTGACACTTAGAATTTTTTCGAGTTGGTATAAATCAGTAACCACCGACACTTAGAATTTTTTCGAGTTGGTATAAATCAGTAACCACCGACACTTAGAATTTTTTCGAGTCGGTATAAATCAGTAACCACTGACACTTAGAATATTTTCGACTTGGTATAAATCAGTAACCACTGACACTTAGAATATTTTCGGGTCGGTACAAATCAGTAACCACCGACACTTAGAATTTTTTCGGCTCAGTAGAAATCAGTAACCAAGCGCATTTTTGAATTGGTTACTGATTTCTCCGTTCGAGTTGCGGCTGCAGTTGGCTTCAAATAGTGGTGGGGGCTTAATTATCGCCGAGGGGAGCATGTCCCGGTGGTGTGGCCGAGGATGGAGTGCCTTTTGAAGGGGGTGTTTCTGAATTTGGACCCTTTTTGAGTTGCATGGCCGGATGGGTGTGGTTTTGAAGGGTGTGTCTGTCTGGAGTGGCACCGGCGTTGGTGTGAGGCTGAGGGTGGGCGTTCGGTTCCTGGTTAGGGATAGGGAAAGGGTGAGACTTAGCTTTAGTGCTCGTGCCCCCGATTTTGGTAATGTTTGACGTCAATTTTCCAAGGAGGCGAATGCAAGGCTTCAGAGGGACTTTGAGTGTTCGGGGGCGGGGTAGCTCAGCCGGATTTGCCCCGGCGGTTCTGCGGACGGTGTTGACTTCGAGGGCGGACCGGCCCCCGTGTTCAGTCCGAATATCGTGCATTGTTAACGGCGGGAAGTGTTCCAAAAGGGAATGGGATTGAATGTGACTGCTGAAGCCGACTTTGAGACCTGTAACGCGGGTAGCTCAGCCGGATTTGACCCGGCGGTTCTGGCGACGGTCTCGCCTTCGAGGGGGGAGCGCCCCGCGTGTTCAGGCCGAATTTTGTGCATTTCCATCGGCGGGAAGAGGTCCAAACGGGAATGGGATTGAATGTGACTGCTGAAGCCGACATTGAGACCTCTAACGCGGGTAGCTCGGCCGGATTTGACCCGGCGGTTCTGCCGAAGGTCTCACCTTCGAGGGGGGAGCGTCCCGCGTGTTCAGGCCGAATATCGTGCATTGTTAACGGCGGGAAGTGTTCCAAAAGGGAATGGGATTGAATGTGACTGCTGAAGCCGACATTGAGACCTCTAACGCGGGTAGCTCGGCCGGATTTGACCCGGCGGTTCTGGCGACGGTCTCGCCTTCGAGGGGGGAGCGTCCCGCGTGTTCAGGCCGAATTTTGTGCATTTCCATCGGCGGGAAGAGGTCCAAACGGGAATGGGACTGAATGTGACTGCTGAAGCCGACATTGAGACCTCTAACGCGGGTAGCTCGGCCGGATTTGACCCGGCGGTTCTGCCGAAGGTCTCACCTTCGAGGGGGGAGCGTCCCGCGTGTTCAGGCCGAATTTTGTGCATTTCCATCGGCGGGAAGAGGTCCAAACGGGAATGGGATTGAATGTGACTGCTGAAGCCGACATTGAGACCTCTAACGCGGGTAGCTCGGCCGGATTTGACCCGGCGGTTCTGCCGAAGGTCTCACCTTCGAGGGGGGAGCGCCCACCGTGTACAGGCCGATTTTCATGCATTTCCAACCGTGGGAAGGGGTCCGAAAGGGGATGGGGGTGAACGTGACTGCTCAACCCGACTTTGAGACCTGTAACGCGGGTAGCTCAGCCGGATTTGACCCGGCGGTTCTGGCGACGGTCTCGCCTTCGAGGGGGGAGCGTCCCGCGTGTTCAGGCCGAATTTTGTGCATTTCCATCGGCGGGAAGAGGTCCAAACGGGAATGGGATTGAATGTGACTGCTGAAGCCGACATTGAGACCTCTAACGCGGGTAGCTCGGCCGGATTTGACCCGGCGGTTCTGCCGAAGGTCTCACCTTCGAGGGGGGAGCGTCCCGCGTGTTCAGGCCGAATTTTGTGCATTTCCATCGGCGGGAAGAGGTCCAAACGGGAATGGGATTGAATGTGACTGCTGAAGCCGACATTGAGACCTCTAACGCGGGTAGCTCGGCCGGATTTGACCCGGCGGTTCTGCCGAAGGTCTCACCTTCGAGGGGGGAGCGCCCACCGTGTACAGGCCGATTTTCATGCATTTCCAACCGTGGGAAGGGGTCCGAAAGGGGATGGGGGTGAACGTGACTGCTCAACCCGACTTTGAGACCTGTAACGCGGGTAGCTCAGCCGGATTTGACCCGGCGGTTCTGGCGACGGTCTCGCCTTCGAGGGGGGAGCGCCCCGCGTGTTCAGGCCGAATTTTGTGCATTTCCATCGGCGGGAAGAGGTCCAAACGGGAATGGGATTGAATGTGACTGCTGAAGCCGACATTGAGACCTCTAACGCGGGTAGCTCGGCAGGATTTGACCCGGCGGTTCTGCCGAAGGTCTCACCTTCGAGGGGGGAGCGCCCACCGTGTACAGGCCGATTTTCATGCATTTCCAACCGTGGGAAGGGGGCCGAAAGGGGATGGGGGTGAATGTGACTGCTCAACCCGACTTTGAGGCATCTAACCCGGGTAGCTCAGCCGGGTTTGACCCGGCGGTTCTGCCGACTGCCTCGCCTTCGAGGGGGGAGCGTCCCCCGTGTACAGGCCGATTTTCATGCATTTCGAACCGTGGGAAGTGGCCCAAAAGGGGATGGGGGTGAATGTGACTGCTCAACCCGACTTTGGCGCTTCCGAGCCGGGTAGCTCAGCCGGGTTTGACCCGGCGGTTCTGCCGACGGTCTCGTCTTCGAGGCGGGTGCCTCCCCCGTGTACAGGCCGATTTTCATGCATTTCGTACCGTGGGAAGTGGTCCAAAAGGGAATGGGGGTGGACGTGACTGCTCATACCGACATCGAGACTTGTAAGCCGTGTAGCTCGGCCGGGTTTGATCCGGCGGGTCTGCCGACGGTCTCGTCTTCGAGAGGGGGGCCTCCCCCGTGTACAGGCCGATTTTCGTGCATTTCCAACGGTGGGAAGAGGTTCAAAAGGGGATGGGGGTGAATGTGACTGCTCAACCCGACTCTGAGGCTTCTAACCCGGGTAGCTCGGCCGGGTTTGACCCGGCGGTTCTGCCGTCGGTCTCGCCTTCGAGAGGGGCGCCTCCCCCGTGTACAGGCCGATTTTCGTGCATTTCCAACGGTGGGAAGAGGTTCAAAAGGGGATGGGGGTGAATGTGACTGCTCAACCCGACTCTGAGGCTTCTAACCCGGGTAGCCCGGCCGGGTTTGACCCGGCGGTTCTGCCGTCGGTCTCGCCTTCGAGGGCGGAGCCTCCCCCGTGTACAGGCCGATTTTCGTGCATTTCAAACCGTGGGAAGCGGTCCAAAAGGGGATGGGAGTGAATGTGACTGCTCATACCGACCTTGGCGCTTCCGACCCGGGTAGCTCAGCCGGGTTTGACCCGGCGGTTCTGCCGACGGTCTCGCCTTCGAGGGGGGAGCGTCCCCCGTGTTCAGGCCGAATTTTGTGCATTTCGAACCGTGGGAAGTTGCCCAAAAGTCGATGGGAGTGAATGTGACTGCTCAACCCGACTTTGGCGCTTCCGAGCCGGGTAGCTCAGCCGGGTTTGACCCGGCGGTTCTGCCGACGGTTTCGTCTTCGAGGCGGGTGCCTCCCCCGTGTACAGGCCGATTTTCATGCATTTCGTACCGTGGGAAGTGGTCCAAAATGGAATAGGGGTGGACGTGACTGCTCATACCGACATTGAGACTTGTAAGCCGTGTAGCTCGGCCGGGTTTGATCCGGCGGGTCTGCCGACGGTCTCGTCTTCGAGGCGGGTGCCTCCCCCGTGTACAGGCCGATTTTCGTGCATTTCGAACCGTGGGAAGTGGTCCAAAAGGGGATGGGGGTGGACGTGACTGCTCAACCCGACTTTGAGGCTTCTAACCCGGATAGCTCGGCCGGGTTTGACCCGGCGGTTCTGCCGACGGTCTCGTCATCGAGGGGGGAGCCTCCCCCGTGTCCAGGCCGATTTTCGTGCATTTCCAACCGTGGGAAGTGGTCCAAAAGGGAATGGGGGTGGACGTGACTGCTCAACCCGGCTTTGAGACTTGTAAGCCGGGTAGCTCAGCCGGGTTTGACCCGGCGGTTCTGCCGACGGTCCCGCCTTCGAGGGCGGACCCTCCCCCGTGTACAGGCCGATTTTCGTGCATTTCCAACGGTGGGAAGAGGTTCAAAAGGGGATGGGGGTGAATGTGACTGCTCAACCCGACTCTGAGGCTTCTAACCCGGGTAGCCCGGCCGGGTTTGACCCGGCGGTTCTGCCGTCGGTCTCGCCTTCGAGGGCGGAGCCTCCCCCGTGTACAGGCCGATTTTCGTGCATTTCAAACCGTGGGAAGCGGTCCAAAAGGGGATGGGAGTGAATGTGACTGCTCATACCGACCTTGGCGCTTCCGACCCGGGTAGCTCAGCCGGGTTTGACCCGGCGGTTCTGCCGACGGTCTCGCCTTCGAGGGGGGAGCGTCCCCCGTGTTCAGGCCGAATTTTGTGCATTTCGAACCGTGGGAAGTTGCCCAAAAGTCGATGGGAGTGAATGTGACTGCTCAACCCGACTTTGGCGCTTCCGAGCCGGGTAGCTCAGCCGGGTTTGACCCGGCGGTTCTGCCGACGGTCTCGTCTTCGAGGCGGGTGCCTCCCCCGTGTACAGGCCGATTTTCATGCATTTCGTACCGTGGGAAGTGGTCCAAAAGGGAATAGGGGTGGACGTGACTGCTCATACCGACATTGAGACTTGTAAGCCGTGTAGCTCGGCCGGGTTTGATCCGGCGGGTCTGCCGACGGTCTCGTCTTCGAGGCGGGTGCCTCCCCCGTGTACAGGCCGATTTTCGTGCATTTCGAACCGTGGGAAGTGGTCCAAAAGGGGATGGGGGTGGACGTGACTGCTCAACCCGACTTTGAGGCTTCTAACCCGGATAGCTCAGCCGGGTTTGACCCGGCGGTTCTGCCGACGGTCTCGCCTTCGAGGGGGGAGCCTCCCCCGTGTACAGGCCGATTTTCGTGCATTTCGAACCGTGGGAAGTGGCCCAAAAGGGGATGGGAGTGAATGTGACTGCTCAACCCGACTTTGGCGCTTCCGAGCCGGGTAGCTCAGCCGGGTTTGACCCGGCGGTTCTGCCGACGGTCTCGTCTTCGAGGCGGGTGCCTCCCCCGTGTACAGGCCGATTTTCATGCATTTCGTACCGTGGGAAGTGGTCCAAAAGGGAATGGGGGTGGACGTGACTGCTCATACCGACATCGAGACTTGTAAGCCGTGTAGCTCGGCCGGGTTTGATCCGGCGGGTCTGCCGACGGTCTCGTCTTCGAGAGGGGGGCCTCCCCCGTGTACAGGCCGATTTTCGTGCATTTCCAACGGTGGGAAGAGGTTCAAAAGGGGATGGGGGTGAATGTGACTGCTCAACCCGACTCTGAGGCTTCTAACCCGGGTAGCTCGGCCGGGTTTGATCCGGCGGTTCTGCCGACGGTCTCGTCTTCGAGGCCGGTGCCTCCCCCGTGTACAGGCCGATTTTCGTGCATTTCCAACGGTGGGAAGTGGTCCAAAAGGGAATGGGGGTGGACGTGTCTGCTCATACCGACTTTGAGACTTGTAAGCCGGGTAGCTCAGCCGGGTTTGTTCCGGCGGTTCTGCCGACGGTCTCGTCATCGAGGGGGGAGCCTCCCCCGTGTCCAGGCCGATTTTCATGCATTTCCAACCGTGGGAAGTGGTCCAAAAGGGAATGGGGGTGAATGTGACTGCTCATACCGACTTTGAGACTTTTAAGCCGGGTAGCTCAGCCGGGTTTGACCCGGCGGTTCTGCCGACGGCCTCGCCTTCGAGGGGGGAGCGTCCCCCGTGTTCAGGCCGAATTTTGTGCATTTCGAACCGTGGGAAGTTGCCCAAAAGTCGATGGGAGTGAATGTGACTGCTCAACCCGACTTTGAGACTTGTAAGCCGGGTAGCTCAGCCGGGTTTGACCCGGCGGTTCTGCCGACGGTCTCGTCTTCGAGGCGGGTGCCTCCCCCGTGTACAGGCCGATTTTCATGCATTTCGTACCGTGGGAAGCGGTCCAAAAGGGGATGGGAGTGAACGTGACTGCTCATACCGACTTTGGCGCTTCCGAGCCGGGTAGCTCAGCCGGGTTTGACCCGGCGGTTCTGCCGACGGTCTCGTCTTCGAGGCGGGTGCCTCTCCCGTGTACAGGCCGATTTTCGTGCATTTCCAACCGTGGGAAGTGGTCCAAAAGGGAATGGGGGTGGACGTGACTGCTCAACCCGGCTTTGAGACTTGTAAGCCGGGTAGCTCAGCCGGGTTTGACCCGGCGGTTCTGCCGACGGTCCCGCCTTCGAGGGCGGACCCTCCCCCGTGTACAGGCCGATTTTCGTGCATTTCCAACGGTGGGAAGAGGTCCAAAAGGGGATGGGAGTGAACGTGACTGCTCAACCCGACTCTGAGGCTTCTAACCCGGGTAGCTCGGCCGGGTTTGACCCGGCGGTTCTGCCGTCGGTCTCGCCTTCGAGAGGGGCGCCTCCCCCGTGTACAGGCCGATTTTCGTGCATTTCCAACGGTGGGAAGAGGTTCAAAAGGGGATGGGGGTGAATGTGACTGCTCAACCCGACTCTGAGGCTTCTAACCCGGGTAGCCCGGCCGGGTTTGACCCGGCGGTTCTGCCGTCGGTCTCGCCTTCGAGGGCGGAGCCTCCCCCGTGTACAGGCCGATTTTCGTGCATTTCAAACCGTGGGAAGCGGTCCAAAAGGGGATGGGAGTGAATGTGACTGCTCATACCGACCTTGGCGCTTCCGACCCGGGTAGCTCAGCCGGGTTTGACCCGGCGGTTCTGCCGACGGTCTCGCCTTCGAGGGGGGAGCGTCCCCCGTGTTCAGGCCGAATTTTGTGCATTTCGAACCGTGGGAAGTTGCCCAAAAGTCGATGGGAGTGAATGTGACTGCTCAACCCGACTTTGGCGCTTCCGAGCCGGGTAGCTCAGCCGGGTTTGACCCGGCGGTTCTGCCGACGGTTTCGTCTTCGAGGCGGGTGCCTCCCCCGTGTACAGGCCGATTTTCATGCATTTCGTACCGTGGGAAGTGGTCCAAAATGGAATAGGGGTGGACGTGACTGCTCATACCGACATTGAGACTTGTAAGCCGTGTAGCTCGGCCGGGTTTGATCCGGCGGGTCTGCCGACGGTCTCGTCTTCGAGGCGGGTGCCTCCCCCGTGTACAGGCCGATTTTCGTGCATTTCGAACCGTGGGAAGTGGTCCAAAAGGGGATGGGGGTGGACGTGACTGCTCAACCCGACTTTGAGGCTTCTAACCCGGATAGCTCGGCCGGGTTTGACCCGGCGGTTCTGCCGACGGTCTCGTCATCGAGGGGGGAGCCTCCCCCGTGTCCAGGCCGATTTTCGTGCATTTCCAACCGTGGGAAGTGGTCCAAAAGGGAATGGGGGTGGACGTGACTGCTCAACCCGGCTTTGAGACTTGTAAGCCGGGTAGCTCAGCCGGGTTTGACCCGGCGGTTCTGCCGACGGTCCCGCCTTCGAGGGCGGACCCTCCCCCGTGTACAGGCCGATTTTCGTGCATTTCCAACGGTGGGAAGAGGTCCAAAAGGGGATGGGAGTGAACGTGACTGCTCAACCCGACTCTGAGGCTTCTAACCCGGGTAGCTCGGCCGGGTTTGACCCGTCGATTCTGCCGATGGTCTCGTTTTGGAGGGGGGAGCCTCCCCCGTGTTCAGTCCGATTTTCGTGCATTTCGAACCGTGGGAAGTGGCCCAAAAGGGGATGGGAGTGAATGTGACTGCTCATACCGACTTTGGCGCTTCCGAGCCTGGTAGCTCAGCCGGGTTTGATCCAGCGGTTCTGCGGACGGTCTCGTCTTCGAGGCGGCTCCCTCCCCCGTGTACAGGCCGATTTTCATGCATTTGCAACGGTGGGAAGTTGCCCAAAAGGGGATGGGAGTGAATGTGACTGCTCAACCCGACTTCGAGACTTGTAAGCCGGGTAGCTCAGCCGGGTTTGACCCGGCGGTTCTGCCGACGGTCTCGCCTTCGAGGGGGGAGCCTCCCCCGTGTACAGGCCGATTTCCGTGCATTTCCAACGGTGGGAAGAGGTTCAAAAGGGGATGGGAGTGAATGTGACTGCTCAACCCGACTCTGAGGCTTCTAACCCGGGTAGCTCGGCCGGGTTTGATCCGGCGGTTCTGCCGACGGTCTCGTCTTCGAGGCCGGTGCCTCCCCCGTGTACAGGCCGATTTTCGTGCATTTCCAACGGTGGGAAGAGGTTCAAAAGGGGATGGGGGTGAATGCGACTGCTCAACCCGACTCTGAGGCTTCTAACCCGGGTAGCCCGGCCGGGTTTGACCCGGCGGTTCTGCCGTCGGTCTCGCCTTCGAGGGCGGAGCCTCCCCCGTGTACAGGCCGATTTTCATGCATTTGCAACGGTGGGAAGTTGCCCAAAAGTCGATGGGAGTGAATGTGACTGCTCAACCCGACTTTGAGACTTTTAAGCCGGGTAGCTCAGCCGGGTTTGACCCGGCGGTTCTGCCGACGGTCTCGCCTTCGAGGGGGGAGCCTCCCCCGTGTACAGGCCGATTTTCGTGCATTTCCAACGGTGGGAAGAGGTTCAAAAGGGGATGGGAGTGAATGTGACTGCTCAACCCGACTCTGAGGCTTCTAACCCGGGTAGCTCGGCCGGGTTTGATCCGGCGGTTCTGCCGACGGTCTCGTCTTCGAGGCGGGTGCCTCCCCCGTGTACAGGCCGATTTTCATGCATTTCGTACCGTGGGAAGCGGTCCAAAAGGGGATGGGAGTGAACGTGACTGCTCATACCGACTTTGGCGCTTCCGAGCCGGGTAGCTCAGCCGGGTTTGACCCGGCGGTTCTGCCGACGGTCTCGTCTTCGAGGCGGGTGCCTCTCCCGTGTACAGGCCGATTTTCGTGCATTTCCAACCGTGGGAAGTGGTCCAAAAGGGAATGGGGGTGGACGTGACTGCTCAACCCGGCTTTGAGACTTGTAAGCCGGGTAGCTCAGCCGGGTTTGACCCGGCGGTTCTGCCGACGGTCCCGCCTTCGAGGGCGGACCCTCCCCCGTGTACAGGCCGATTTTCGTGCATTTCCAACGGTGGGAAGAGGTCCAAAAGGGGATGGGAGTGAACGTGACTGCTCAACCCGACTCTGAGGCTTCTAACCCGGGTAGCTCGGCCGGGTTTGACCCGTCGATTCTGCCGATGGTCTCGTTTTGGAGGGGGGAGCCTCCCCCGTGTTCAGTCCGATTTTCGTGCATTTCGAACCGTGGGAAGCGGCCCAAAAGGGGATGGGAGTGAATGTGACTGCTCATACCGACTTTGGCGCTTCCGAGCCTGGTAGCTCAGCCGGGTTTGATCCGGCGGTTCTGCCGACGGTCTCGTCTTCGAGGCGGCTCCCTCCCCCGTGTACAGGCCGATTTTCATGCATTTCGTACCGTGGGAAGTGGTCCAAAAGGGAATGGGGGTGGACGTGACTGCTCATACCGACATCGAGACTTGTAAGCCGTGTAGCTCGGCCGGGTTTGATCCGTCGGGTCTGCCGACGGTCTCGTCTTCGAGAGGGGGGCCTCCCCCGTGTACAGGCCGATTTTCGTGCATTTCCAACGGTGGGAAGAGGTTCAAAAGGGGATGGGGGTGAATGTGACTGCTCAACCCGACTCTGAGGCTTCTAACCCGGGTAGCTCGGCCGGGTTTGATCCGGCGGTTCTGCCGACGGTCTCGTCTTCGAGGCCGGTGCCTCCCCCGTGTACAGGCCGATTTTCGTGCATTTCCAACGGTGGGAAGTGGTCCAAAAGGGAATGGGGGTGGACGTGTCTGCTCATACCGACTTTGAGACTTGTAAGCCGGGTAGCTCAGCCGGGTTTGTTCCGGCGGTTCTGCTGACGGTCTCGTCATCGAGGGGGGAGCCTCCCCCGTGTCCAGGCCGATTTTCATGCATTTCCAACCGTGGGAAGTGGTCCAAAAGGGAATGGGGGTGAATGTGACTGCTCATACCGACTTTGAGACTTTTAAGCCGGGTAGCTCAGCCGGGTTTGACCCGGCGGTTCTGCCGACGGCCTCGCCTTCGAGGGGGGAGCGTCCCCCGTGTTCAGGCCGAATTTTGTGCATTTCGAACCGTGGGAAGTTGCCCAAAAGTCGATGGGAGTGAATGTGACTGCTCAACCCGACTTTGAGACTTGTAAGCCGGGTAGCTCAGCCGGGTTTGACCCGGCGGTTCTGCCGACGGTCTCGTCTTCGAGGCGGGTGCCTCCCCCGTGTACAGGCCGATTTTCATGCATTTCGTACCGTGGGAAGCGGTCCAAAAGGGGATGGGAGTGAACGTGACTGCTCATACCGACTTTGGCGCTTCCGAGCCGGGTAGCTCAGCCGGGTTTGACCCGGCGGTTCTGCCGACGGTCTCGTCTTCGAGGCGGGTGCCTCTCCCGTGTACAGGCCGATTTTCGTGCATTTCCAACCGTGGGAAGTGGTCCAAAAGGGAATGGGGGTGGACGTGACTGCTCAACCCGGCTTTGAGACTTGTAAGCCGGGTAGCTCAGCCGGGTTTGACCCGGCGGTTCTGCCGACGGTCCCGCCTTCGAGGGCGGACCCTCCCCCGTGTACAGGCCGATTTTCGTGCATTTCCAACGGTGGGAAGAGGTCCAAAAGGGGATGGGAGTGAACGTGACTGCTCAACCCGACTCTGAGGCTTCTAACCCGGGTAGCTCGGCCGGGTTTGACCCGTCGATTCTGCCGATGGTCTCGTTTTGGAGGGGGGAGCCTCCCCCGTGTTCAGTCCGATTTTCGTGCATTTCGAACCGTGGGAAGCGGCCCAAAAGGGGATGGGAGTGAATGTGACTGCTCATACCGACTTTGGCGCTTCCGAGCCTGGTAGCTCAGCCGGGTTTGATCCGGCGGTTCTGCCGACGGTCTCGTCTTCGAGGCGGCTCCCTCCCCCGTGTACAGGCCGATTTTCATGCATTTCGTACCGTGGGAAGTGGTCCAAAAGGGAATGGGGGTGGACGTGACTGCTCATACCGACATCGAGACTTGTAAGCCGTGTAGCTCGGCCGGGTTTGATCCGTCGGGTCTGCCGACGGTCTCGTCTTCGAGAGGGGGGCCTCCCCCGTGTACAGGCCGATTTTCGTGCATTTCCAACGGTGGGAAGAGGTTCAAAAGGGGATGGGGGTGAATGTGACTGCTCAACCCGACTCTGAGGCTTCTAACCCGGGTAGCTCGGCCGGGTTTGATCCGGCGGTTCTGCCGACGGTCTCGTCTTCGAGGCCGGTGCCTCCCCCGTGTACAGGCCGATTTTCGTGCATTTCCAACGGTGGGAAGTGGTCCAAAAGGGAATGGGGGTGGACGTGTCTGCTCATACCGACTTTGAGACTTGTAAGCCGGGTAGCTCAGCCGGGTTTGTTCCGGCGGTTCTGCCGACGGTCTCGTCATCGAGGGGGGAGCCTCCCCCGTGTCCAGGCCGATTTTCATGCATTTCCAACCGTGGGAAGTGGTCCAAAAGGGAATGGGGGTGAATGTGACTGCTCATACCGACTTTGAGACTTTTAAGCCGGGTAGCTCAGCCGGGTTTGACCCGGCGGTTCTGCCGACGGCCTCGCCTTCGAGGGGGGAGCGTCCCCCGTGTTCAGGCCGAATTTTGTGCATTTCGAACCGTGGGAAGTTGCCCAAAAGTCGATGGGAGTGAATGTGACTGCTCAACCCGACTTTGAGACTTGTAAGCCGGGTAGCTCAGCCGGGTTTGACCCGGCGGTTCTGCCGACGGTCTCGTCTTCGAGGCGGGTGCCTCCCCCGTGTACAGGCCGATTTTCATGCATTTCGTACCGTGGGAAGCGGTCCAAAAGGGGATGGGAGTGAACGTGACTGCTCATACCGACTTTGGCGCTTCCGAGCCGGGTAGCTCAGCCGGGTTTGACCCGGCGGTTCTGCCGACGGTCTCGTCTTCGAGGCGGGTGCCTCTCCCGTGTACAGGCCGATTTTCGTGCATTTCCAACCGTGGGAAGTGGTCCAAAAGGGAATGGGGGTGGACGTGACTGCTCAACCCGGCTTTGAGACTTGTAAGCCGGGTAGCTCAGCCGGGTTTGACCCGGCGGTTCTGCCGACGGTCCCGCCTTCGAGGGCGGACCCTCCCCCGTGTACAGGCCGATTTTCGTGCATTTCCAACGGTGGGAAGAGGTCCAAAAGGGGATGGGAGTGAACGTGACTGCTCAACCCGACTCTGAGGCTTCTAACCCGGGTAGCTCGGCCGGGTTTGACCCGTCGATTCTGCCGATGGTCTCGTTTTGGAGGGGGGAGCCTCCCCCGTGTTCAGTCCGATTTTCGTGCATTTCGAACCGTGGGAAGCGGCCCAAAAGGGGATGGGAGTGAATGTGACTGCTCATACCGACTTTGGCGCTTCCGAGCCTGGTAGCTCAGCCGGGTTTGATCCGGCGGTTCTGCCGACGGTCTCGTCTTCGAGGCGGCTCCCTCCCCCGTGTACAGGCCGATTTTCATGCATTTCGTACCGTGGGAAGTGGTCCAAAAGGGAATGGGGGTGGACGTGACTGCTCATACCGACATCGAGACTTGTAAGCCGTGTAGCTCGGCCGGGTTTGATCCGGCGGGTCTGCCGACGGTCTCGTCTTCGAGAGGGGGGCCTCCCCCGTGTACAGGCCGATTTTCGTGCATTTCCAACGGTGGGAAGAGGTTCAAAAGGGGATGGGGGTGAATGTGACTGCTCAACCCGACTCTGAGGCTTCTAACCCGGGTAGCTCGGCCGGGTTTGATCCGGCGGTTCTGCCGACGGTCTCGTCTTCGAGGCCGGTGCCTCCCCCGTGTACAGGCCGATTTTCGTGCATTTCCAACGGTGGGAAGTGGTCCAAAAGGGAATGGGGGTGAATGTGACTGCTCATACCGACTTTGAGACTTTTAAGCCGGGTAGCTCAGCCGGGTTTGACCCGGCGGTTCTGCCGACGGCCTCGCCTTCGAGGGGGGAGCGTCCCCCGTGTTCAGGCCGAATTTTGTGCATTTCGAACCGTGGGAAGTTGCCCAAAAGTCGATGGGAGTGAATGTGACTGCTCAACCCGACTTTGAGACTTGTAAGCCGGGTAGCTCAGCCGGGTTTGACCCGGCGGTTCTGCCGACGGTCTCGTCTTCGAGGCGGGTGCCTCCCCCGTGTACAGGCCGATTTTCATGCATTTCGTACCGTGGGAAGCGGTCCAAAAGGGGATGGGAGTGAACGTGACTGCTCATACCGACTTTGGCGCTTCCGAGCCGGGTAGCTCAGCCGGGTTTGACCCGGCGGTTCTGCCGACGGTCTCGTCTTCGAGGCGGGTGCCTCTCCCGTGTACAGGCCGATTTTCGTGCATTTCCAACCGTGGGAAGTGGTCCAAAAGGGAATGGGGGTGGACGTGACTGCTCAACCCGGCTTTGAGACTTGTAAGCCGGGTAGCTCAGCCGGGTTTGACCCGGCGGTTCTGCCGACGGTCCCGCCTTCGAGGGCGGACCCTCCCCCGTGTACAGGCCGATTTTCGTGCATTTCCAACGGTGGGAAGAGGTCCAAAAGGGGATGGGAGTGAACGTGACTGCTCAACCCGACTCTGAGGCTTCTAACCCGGGTAGCTCGGCCGGGTTTGACCCGTCGATTCTGCCGATGGTCTCGTTTTGGAGGGGGGAGCCTCCCCCGTGTTCAGTCCGATTTTCGTGCATTTCGAACCGTGGGAAGCGGCCCAAAAGGGGATGGGAGTGAATGTGACTGCTCATACCGACTTTGGCGCTTCCGAGCCTGGTAGCTCAGCCGGGTTTGATCCGGCGGTTCTGCCGACGGTCTCGTCTTCGAGGCGGCTCCCTCCCCCGTGTACAGGCCGATTTTCATGCATTTCGTACCGTGGGAAGTGGTCCAAAAGGGAATGGGGGTGGACGTGACTGCTCATACCGACATCGAGACTTGTAAGCCGTGTAGCTCGGCCGGGTTTGATCCGGCGGGTCTGCCGACGGTCTCGTCTTCGAGAGGGGGGCCTCCCCCGTGTACAGGCCGATTTTCGTGCATTTCCAACGGTGGGAAGAGGTTCAAAAGGGGATGGGGGTGAATGTGACTGCTCAACCCGACTCTGAGGCTTCTAACCCGGGTAGCTCGGCCGGGTTTGATCCGGCGGTTCTGCCGACGGTCTCGTCTTCGAGGCCGGTGCCTCCCCCGTGTACAGGCCGATTTTCGTGCATTTCCAACGGTGGGAAGTGGTCCAAAAGGGAATGGGGGTGGACGTGTCTGCTCATACCGACTTTGAGACTTGTAAGCCGGGTAGCTCAGCCGGGTTTGTTCCGGCGGTTCTGCCGACGGTCTCGTCATCGAGGGGGGAGCCTCCCCCGTGTCCAGGCCGATTTTCATGCATTTCCAACCGTGGGAAGTGGTCCAAAAGGGAATGGGGGTGAATGTGACTGCTCATACCGACTTTGAGACTTTTAAGCCGGGTAGCTCAGCCGGGTTTGACCCGGCGGTTCTGCCGACGGCCTCGCCTTCGAGGGGGGAGCGTCCCCCGTGTTCAGGCCGAATTTTGTGCATTTCGAACCGTGGGAAGTTGCCCAAAAGTCGATGGGAGTGAATGTGACTGCTCAACCCGACTTTGAGACTTGTAAGCCGGGTAGCTCAGCCGGGTTTGACCCGGCGGTTCTGCCGACGGTCTCGTCTTCGAGGCGGGTGCCTCCCCCGTGTACAGGCCGATTTTCATGCATTTCGTACCGTGGGAAGCGGTCCAAAAGGGGATGGGAGTGAACGTGACTGCTCATACCGACTTTGGCGCTTCCGAGCCGGGTAGCTCAGCCGGGTTTGACCCGGCGGTTCTGCCGACGGTCTCGTCTTCGAGGCGGGTGCCTCTCCCGTGTACAGGCCGATTTTCGTGCATTTCCAACCGTGGGAAGTGGTCCAAAAGGGAATGGGGGTGGACGTGACTGCTCAACCCGGCTTTGAGACTTGTAAGCCGGGTAGCTCAGCCGGGTTTGACCCGGCGGTTCTGCCGACGGTCCCGCCTTCGAGGGCGGACCCTCCCCCGTGTACAGGCCGATTTTCGTGCATTTCCAACGGTGGGAAGAGGTCCAAAAGGGGATGGGAGTGAACGTGACTGCTCAACCCGACTCTGAGGCTTCTAACCCGGGTAGCTCGGCCGGGTTTGACCCGTCGATTCTGCCGATGGTCTCGTTTTGGAGGGGGGAGCCTCCCCCGTGTTCAGTCCGATTTTCGTGCATTTCGAACCGTGGGAAGCGGCCCAAAAGGGGATGGGAGTGAATGTGACTGCTCATACCGACTTTGGCGCTTCCGAGCCTGGTAGCTCAGCCGGGTTTGATCCGGCGGTTCTGCCGACGGTCTCGTCTTCGAGGCGGCTCCCTCCCCCGTGTACAGGCCGATTTTCATGCATTTGCAACGGTGGGAAGTTGCCCAAAAGGGGATGGGAGTGAATGTGACTGCTCAACCCGACTTCGAGACTTGTAAGCCGGGTAGCTCAGCCGGGTTTGACCCGGCGGTTCTGCCGACGGTCTCGCCTTCGAGGGGGGAGCCTCCCCCGTGTACAGGCCGATTTCCGTGCATTTCCAACGGTGGGAAGAGGTTCAAAAGGGGATGGGAGTGAATGTGACTGCTCAACCCGACTCTGAGGCTTCTAACCCGGGTAGCTCGGCCGGGTTTGATCCGGCGGTTCTGCCGACGGTCTCGTCTTCGAGGCCGGTGCCTCCCCCGTGTACAGGCCGATTTTCGTGCATTTCCAACGGTGGGAAGAGGTTCAAAAGGGGATGGGGGTGAATGCGACTGCTCAACCCGACTCTGAGGCTTCTAACCCGGGTAGCCCGGCCGGGTTTGACCCGGCGGTTCTGCCGTCGGTCTCGCCTTCGAGGGCGGAGCCTCCCCCGTGTACAGGCCGATTTTCATGCATTTGCAACGGTGGGAAGTTGCCCAAAAGTCGATGGGAGTGAATGTGACTGCTCAACCCGACTTTGAGACTTTTAAGCCGGGTAGCTCAGCCGGGTTTGACCCGGCGGTTCTGCCGACGGTCTCGCCTTCGAGGGGGGAGCCTCCCCCGTGTACAGGCCGATTTTCGTGCATTTCCAACGGTGGGAAGAGGTTCAAAAGGGGATGGGAGTGAATGTGACTGCTCAACCCGACTCTGAGGCTTCTAACCCGGGTAGCTCGGCCGGGTTTGATCCGGCGGTTCTGCCGACGGTCTCGTCTTCGAGGCGGGTGCCTCCCCCGTGTACAGGCCGATTTTCATGCATTTCGTACCGTGGGAAGCGGTCCAAAAGGGGATGGGAGTGAACGTGACTGCTCATACCGACTTTGGCGCTTCCGAGCCGGGTAGCTCAGCCGGGTTTGACCCGGCGGTTCTGCCGACGGTCTCGTCTTCGAGGCGGGTGCCTCTCCCGTGTACAGGCCGATTTTCGTGCATTTCCAACCGTGGGAAGTGGTCCAAAAGGGAATGGGGGTGGACGTGACTGCTCAACCCGGCTTTGAGACTTGTAAGCCGGGTAGCTCAGCCGGGTTTGACCCGGCGGTTCTGCCGACGGCCTCGCCTTCGAGGGGGGAGCGTCCCCCGTGTTCAGGCCGAATTTTGTGCATTTCGAACCGTGGGAAGTTGCCCAAAAGTCGATGGGAGTGAATGTGACTGCTCAACCCGACTTTGAGACTTGTAAGCCGGGTAGCTCAGCCGGGTTTGACCCGGCGGTTCTGCCGACGGTCTCGTCTTCGAGGCGGGTGCCTCCCCCGTGTACAGGCCGATTTTCATGCATTTCGTACCGTGGGAAGCGGTCCAAAAGGGGATGGGAGTGAACGTGACTGCTCATACCGACTTTGGCGCTTCCGAGCCGGGTAGCTCAGCCGGGTTTGACCCGGCGGTTCTGCCGACGGTCTCGTCTTCGAGGCGGGTGCCTCTCCCGTGTACAGGCCGATTTTCGTGCATTTCCAACCGTGGGAAGTGGTCCAAAAGGGAATGGGGGTGGACGTGACTGCTCAACCCGGCTTTGAGACTTGTAAGCCGGGTAGCTCAGCCGGGTTTGACCCGGCGGTTCTGCCGACGGTCCCGCCTTCGAGGGCGGACCCTCCCCCGTGTACAGGCCGATTTTCGTGCATTTCCAACGGTGGGAAGAGGTCCAAAAGGGGATGGGAGTGAACGTGACTGCTCAACCCGACTCTGAGGCTTCTAACCCGGGTAGCTCGGCCGGGTTTGACCCGTCGATTCTGCCGATGGTCTCGTTTTGGAGGGGGGAGCCTCCCCCGTGTTCAGTCCGATTTTCGTGCATTTCGAACCGTGGGAAGCGGCCCAAAAGGGGATGGGAGTGAATGTGACTGCTCATACCGACTTTGGCGCTTCCGAGCCTGGTAGCTCAGCCGGGTTTGACCCGGCGGTTCTGCCGACGGTCTCGTCTTCGAGGCGGGTGCCTCCCCCGTGTACAGGCCGATTTTCATGCATTTCGTACCGTGGGAAGCGGTCCAAAAGGGGATGGGAGTGAACGTGACTGCTCATACCGACTTTGGCGCTTCCGAGCCGGGTAGCTCAGCCGGGTTTGACCCGGCGGTTCTGCCGACGGTCTCGTCTTCGAGGCGGGTGCCTCTCCCGTGTACAGGCCGATTTTCGTGCATTTCCAACCGTGGGAAGTGGTCCAAAAGGGAATGGGGGTGGACGTGACTGCTCAACCCGGCTTTGAGACTTGTAAGCCGGGTAGCTCAGCCGGGTTTGACCCGGCGGTTCTGCCGACGGTCCCGCCTTCGAGGGCGGACCCTCCCCCGTGTACAGGCCGATTTTCGTGCATTTCCAACGGTGGGAAGAGGTCCAAAAGGGGATGGGAGTGAACGTGACTGCTCAACCCGACTCTGAGGCTTCTAACCCGGGTAGCTCGGCCGGGTTTGACCCGTCGATTCTGCCGATGGTCTCGTTTTGGAGGGGGGAGCCTCCCCCGTGTTCAGTCCGATTTTCGTGCATTTCGAACCGTGGGAAGCGGCCCAAAAGGGGATGGGAGTGAATGTGACTGCTCATACCGACTTTGGCGCTTCCGAGCCTGGTAGCTCAGCCGGGTTTGATCCGGCGGTTCTGCCGACGGTCTCGTCTTCGAGGCGGCTCCCTCCCCCGTGTACAGGCCGATTTTCATGCATTTCGTACCGTGGGAAGTGGTCCAAAAGGGAATGGGGGTGGACGTGACTGCTCATACCGACATCGAGACTTGTAAGCCGTGTAGCTCGGCCGGGTTTGATCCGGCGGGTCTGCCGACGGTCTCGTCTTCGAGAGGGGGGCCTCCCCCGTGTACAGGCCGATTTTCGTGCATTTCCAACGGTGGGAAGAGGTTCAAAAGGGGATGGGGGTGAATGTGACTGCTCAACCCGACTCTGAGGCTTCTAACCCGGGTAGCTCGGCCGGGTTTGATCCGGCGGTTCTGCCGACGGTCTCGTCTTCGAGGCCGGTGCCTCCCCCGTGTACAGGCCGATTTTCGTGCATTTCCAACGGTGGGAAGTGGTCCAAAAGGGAATGGGGGTGGACGTGTCTGCTCATACCGACTTTGAGACTTGTAAGCCGGGTAGCTCAGCCGGGTTTGTTCCGGCGGTTCTGCCGACGGTCTCGTCATCGAGGGGGGAGCCTCCCCCGTGTCCAGGCCGATTTTCATGCATTTCCAACCGTGGGAAGTGGTCCAAAAGGGAATGGGGGTGAATGTGACTGCTCATACCGACTTTGAGACTTTTAAGCCGGGTAGCTCAGCCGGGTTTGACCCGGCGGTTCTGCCGACGGCCTCGCCTTCGAGGGGGGAGCGTCCCCCGTGTTCAGGCCGAATTTTGTGCATTTCGAACCGTGGGAAGTTGCCCAAAAGTCGATGGGAGTGAATGTGACTGCTCAACCCGACTTTGAGACTTGTAAGCCGGGTAGCTCAGCCGGGTTTGACCCGGCGGTTCTGCCGACGGTCTCGTCTTCGAGGCGGGTGCCTCCCCCGTGTACAGGCCGATTTTCATGCATTTCGTACCGTGGGAAGCGGTCCAAAAGGGGATGGGAGTGAACGTGACTGCTCATACCGACTTTGGCGCTTCCGAGCCGGGTAGCTCAGCCGGGTTTGACCCGGCGGTTCTGCCGACGGTCTCGTCTTCGAGGCGGGTGCCTCTCCCGTGTACAGGCCGATTTTCGTGCATTTCCAACCGTGGGAAGTGGTCCAAAAGGGAATGGGGGTGGACGTGACTGCTCAACCCGGCTTTGAGACTTGTAAGCCGGGTAGCTCAGCCGGGTTTGACCCGGCGGTTCTGCCGACGGTCCCGCCTTCGAGGGCGGACCCTCCCCCGTGTACAGGCCGATTTTCGTGCATTTCCAACGGTGGGAAGAGGTCCAAAAGGGGATGGGAGTGAACGTGACTGCTCAACCCGACTCTGAGGCTTCTAACCCGGGTAGCTCGGCCGGGTTTGACCCGTCGATTCTGCCGATGGTCTCGTTTTGGAGGGGGGAGCCTCCCCCGTGTTCAGTCCGATTTTCGTGCATTTCGAACCGTGGGAAGCGGCCCAAAAGGGGATGGGAGTGAATGTGACTGCTCATACCGACTTTGGCGCTTCCGAGCCTGGTAGCTCAGCCGGGTTTGATCCGGCGGTTCTGCCGACGGTCTCGTCTTCGAGGCGGCTCCCTCCCCCGTGTACAGGCCGATTTTCATGCATTTCGTACCGTGGGAAGTGGTCCAAAAGGGAATGGGGGTGGACGTGACTGCTCATACCGACATCGAGACTTGTAAGCCGTGTAGCTCGGCCGGGTTTGATCCGGCGGGTCTGCCGACGGTCTCGTCTTCGAGAGGGGGGCCTCCCCCGTGTACAGGCCGATTTTCGTGCATTTCCAACGGTGGGAAGAGGTTCAAAAGGGGATGGGGGTGAATGTGACTGCTCAACCCGACTCTGAGGCTTCTAACCCGGGTAGCTCGGCCGGGTTTGATCCGGCGGTTCTGCCGACGGTCTCGTCTTCGAGGCCGGTGCCTCCCCCGTGTACAGGCCGATTTTCGTGCATTTCCAACGGTGGGAAGTGGTCCAAAAGGGAATGGGGGTGAATGTGACTGCTCATACCGACTTTGAGACTTTTAAGCCGGGTAGCTCAGCCGGGTTTGACCCGGCGGTTCTGCCGACGGCCTCGCCTTCGAGGGGGGAGCGTCCCCCGTGTTCAGGCCGAATTTTGTGCATTTCGAACCGTGGGAAGTTGCCCAAAAGTCGATGGGAGTGAATGTGACTGCTCAACCCGACTTTGAGACTTGTAAGCCGGGTAGCTCAGCCGGGTTTGACCCGGCGGTTCTGCCGACGGTCTCGTCTTCGAGGCGGGTGCCTCCCCCGTGTACAGGCCGATTTTCATGCATTTCGTACCGTGGGAAGCGGTCCAAAAGGGGATGGGAGTGAACGTGACTGCTCATACCGACTTTGGCGCTTCCGAGCCGGGTAGCTCAGCCGGGTTTGACCCGGCGGTTCTGCCGACGGTCTCGTCTTCGAGGCGGGTGCCTCTCCCGTGTACAGGCCGATTTTCGTGCATTTCCAACCGTGGGAAGTGGTCCAAAAGGGAATGGGGGTGGACGTGACTGCTCAACCCGGCTTTGAGACTTGTAAGCCGGGTAGCTCAGCCGGGTTTGACCCGGCGGTTCTGCCGACGGTCCCGCCTTCGAGGGCGGACCCTCCCCCGTGTACAGGCCGATTTTCGTGCATTTCCAACGGTGGGAAGAGGTCCAAAAGGGGATGGGAGTGAACGTGACTGCTCAACCCGACTCTGAGGCTTCTAACCCGGGTAGCTCGGCCGGGTTTGACCCGTCGATTCTGCCGATGGTCTCGTTTTGGAGGGGGGAGCCTCCCCCGTGTTCAGTCCGATTTTCGTGCATTTCGAACCGTGGGAAGCGGCCCAAAAGGGGATGGGAGTGAATGTGACTGCTCATACCGACTTTGGCGCTTCCGAGCCTGGTAGCTCAGCCGGGTTTGATCCGGCGGTTCTGCCGACGGTCTCGTCTTCGAGGCGGCTCCCTCCCCCGTGTACAGGCCGATTTTCATGCATTTCGTACCGTGGGAAGTGGTCCAAAAGGGAATGGGGGTGGACGTGACTGCTCATACCGACATCGAGACTTGTAAGCCGTGTAGCTCGGCCGGGTTTGATCCGGCGGGTCTGCCGACGGTCTCGTCTTCGAGAGGGGGGCCTCCCCCGTGTACAGGCCGATTTTCGTGCATTTCCAACGGTGGGAAGAGGTTCAAAAGGGGATGGGGGTGAATGTGACTGCTCAACCCGACTCTGAGGCTTCTAACCCGGGTAGCTCGGCCGGGTTTGATCCGGCGGTTCTGCCGACGGTCTCGTCTTCGAGGCCGGTGCCTCCCCCGTGTACAGGCCGATTTTCGTGCATTTCCAACGGTGGGAAGTGGTCCAAAAGGGAATGGGGGTGGACGTGTCTGCTCATACCGACTTTGAGACTTGTAAGCCGGGTAGCTCAGCCGGGTTTGTTCCGGCGGTTCTGCCGACGGTCTCGTCATCGAGGGGGGAGCCTCCCCCGTGTCCAGGCCGATTTTCATGCATTTCCAACCGTGGGAAGTGGTCCAAAAGGGAATGGGGGTGAATGTGACTGCTCATACCGACTTTGAGACTTTTAAGCCGGGTAGCTCAGCCGGGTTTGACCCGGCGGTTCTGCCGACGGCCTCGCCTTCGAGGGGGGAGCGTCCCCCGTGTTCAGGCCGAATTTTGTGCATTTCGAACCGTGGGAAGTTGCCCAAAAGTCGATGGGAGTGAATGTGACTGCTCAACCCGACTTTGAGACTTGTAAGCCGGGTAGCTCAGCCGGGTTTGACCCGGCGGTTCTGCCGACGGTCTCGTCTTCGAGGCGGGTGCCTCCCCCGTGTACAGGCCGATTTTCATGCATTTCGTACCGTGGGAAGCGGTCCAAAAGGGGATGGGAGTGAACGTGACTGCTCATACCGACTTTGGCGCTTCCGAGCCGGGTAGCTCAGCCGGGTTTGACCCGGCGGTTCTGCCGACGGTCTCGTCTTCGAGGCGGGTGCCTCTCCCGTGTACAGGCCGATTTTCGTGCATTTCCAACCGTGGGAAGTGGTCCAAAAGGGAATGGGGGTGGACGTGACTGCTCAACCCGGCTTTGAGACTTGTAAGCCGGGTAGCTCAGCCGGGTTTGACCCGGCGGTTCTGCCGACGGTCCCGCCTTCGAGGGCGGACCCTCCCCCGTGTACAGGCCGATTTTCGTGCATTTCCAACGGTGGGAAGAGGTCCAAAAGGGGATGGGAGTGAACGTGACTGCTCAACCCGACTCTGAGGCTTCTAACCCGGGTAGCTCGGCCGGGTTTGACCCGTCGATTCTGCCGATGGTCTCGTTTTGGAGGGGGGAGCCTCCCCCGTGTTCAGTCCGATTTTCGTGCATTTCGAACCGTGGGAAGCGGCCCAAAAGGGGATGGGAGTGAATGTGACTGCTCATACCGACTTTGGCGCTTCCGAGCCTGGTAGCTCAGCCGGGTTTGATCCGGCGGTTCTGCCGACGGTCTCGTCTTCGAGGCGGCTCCCTCCCCCGTGTACAGGCCGATTTTCATGCATTTGCAACGGTGGGAAGTTGCCCAAAAGGGGATGGGAGTGAATGTGACTGCTCAACCCGACTTCGAGACTTGTAAGCCGGGTAGCTCAGCCGGGTTTGACCCGGCGGTTCTGCCGACGGTCTCGCCTTCGAGGGGGGAGCCTCCCCCGTGTACAGGCCGATTTCCGTGCATTTCCAACGGTGGGAAGAGGTTCAAAAGGGGATGGGAGTGAATGTGACTGCTCAACCCGACTCTGAGGCTTCTAACCCGGGTAGCTCGGCCGGGTTTGATCCGGCGGTTCTGCCGACGGTCTCGTCTTCGAGGCCGGTGCCTCCCCCGTGTACAGGCCGATTTTCGTGCATTTCCAACGGTGGGAAGAGGTTCAAAAGGGGATGGGGGTGAATGCGACTGCTCAACCCGACTCTGAGGCTTCTAACCCGGGTAGCCCGGCCGGGTTTGACCCGGCGGTTCTGCCGTCGGTCTCGCCTTCGAGGGCGGAGCCTCCCCCGTGTACAGGCCGATTTTCATGCATTTGCAACGGTGGGAAGTTGCCCAAAAGTCGATGGGAGTGAATGTGACTGCTCAACCCGACTTTGAGACTTTTAAGCCGGGTAGCTCAGCCGGGTTTGACCCGGCGGTTCTGCCGACGGTCTCGCCTTCGAGGGGGGAGCCTCCCCCGTGTACAGGCCGATTTTCGTGCATTTCCAACGGTGGGAAGAGGTTCAAAAGGGGATGGGAGTGAATGTGACTGCTCAACCCGACTCTGAGGCTTCTAACCCGGGTAGCTCGGCCGGGTTTGATCCGGCGGTTCTGCCGACGGTCTCGTCTTCGAGGCGGGTGCCTCCCCCGTGTACAGGCCGATTTTCATGCATTTCGTACCGTGGGAAGCGGTCCAAAAGGGGATGGGAGTGAACGTGACTGCTCATACCGACTTTGGCGCTTCCGAGCCGGGTAGCTCAGCCGGGTTTGACCCGGCGGTTCTGCCGACGGTCTCGTCTTCGAGGCGGGTGCCTCTCCCGTGTACAGGCCGATTTTCGTGCATTTCCAACCGTGGGAAGTGGTCCAAAAGGGAATGGGGGTGGACGTGACTGCTCAACCCGGCTTTGAGACTTGTAAGCCGGGTAGCTCAGCCGGGTTTGACCCGGCGGTTCTGCCGACGGCCTCGCCTTCGAGGGGGGAGCGTCCCCCGTGTTCAGGCCGAATTTTGTGCATTTCGAACCGTGGGAAGTTGCCCAAAAGTCGATGGGAGTGAATGTGACTGCTCAACCCGACTTTGAGACTTGTAAGCCGGGTAGCTCAGCCGGGTTTGACCCGGCGGTTCTGCCGACGGTCTCGTCTTCGAGGCGGGTGCCTCCCCCGTGTACAGGCCGATTTTCATGCATTTCGTACCGTGGGAAGCGGTCCAAAAGGGGATGGGAGTGAACGTGACTGCTCATACCGACTTTGGCGCTTCCGAGCCGGGTAGCTCAGCCGGGTTTGACCCGGCGGTTCTGCCGACGGTCTCGTCTTCGAGGCGGGTGCCTCTCCCGTGTACAGGCCGATTTTCGTGCATTTCCAACCGTGGGAAGTGGTCCAAAAGGGAATGGGGGTGGACGTGACTGCTCAACCCGGCTTTGAGACTTGTAAGCCGGGTAGCTCAGCCGGGTTTGACCCGGCGGTTCTGCCGACGGTCCCGCCTTCGAGGGCGGACCCTCCCCCGTGTACAGGCCGATTTTCGTGCATTTCCAACGGTGGGAAGAGGTCCAAAAGGGGATGGGAGTGAACGTGACTGCTCAACCCGACTCTGAGGCTTCTAACCCGGGTAGCTCGGCCGGGTTTGACCCGTCGATTCTGCCGATGGTCTCGTTTTGGAGGGGGGAGCCTCCCCCGTGTTCAGTCCGATTTTCGTGCATTTCGAACCGTGGGAAGCGGCCCAAAAGGGGATGGGAGTGAATGTGACTGCTCATACCGACTTTGGCGCTTCCGAGCCTGGTAGCTCAGCCGGGTTTGACCCGGCGGTTCTGCCGACGGTCTCGTCTTCGAGGCGGGTGCCTCCCCCGTGTACAGGCCGATTTTCATGCATTTCGTACCGTGGGAAGCGGTCCAAAAGGGGATGGGAGTGAACGTGACTGCTCATACCGACTTTGGCGCTTCCGAGCCGGGTAGCTCAGCCGGGTTTGACCCGGCGGTTCTGCCGACGGTCTCGTCTTCGAGGCGGGTGCCTCTCCCGTGTACAGGCCGATTTTCGTGCATTTCCAACCGTGGGAAGTGGTCCAAAAGGGAATGGGGGTGGACGTGACTGCTCAACCCGGCTTTGAGACTTGTAAGCCGGGTAGCTCAGCCGGGTTTGACCCGGCGGTTCTGCCGACGGTCCCGCCTTCGAGGGCGGACCCTCCCCCGTGTACAGGCCGATTTTCGTGCATTTCCAACGGTGGGAAGAGGTCCAAAAGGGGATGGGAGTGAACGTGACTGCTCAACCCGACTCTGAGGCTTCTAACCCGGGTAGCTCGGCCGGGTTTGACCCGTCGATTCTGCCGATGGTCTCGTTTTGGAGGGGGGAGCCTCCCCCGTGTTCAGTCCGATTTTCGTGCATTTCGAACCGTGGGAAGCGGCCCAAAAGGGGATGGGAGTGAATGTGACTGCTCATACCGACTTTGGCGCTTCCGAGCCTGGTAGCTCAGCCGGGTTTGATCCGGCGGTTCTGCCGACGGTCTCGTCTTCGAGGCGGCTCCCTCCCCCGTGTACAGGCCGATTTTCATGCATTTCGTACCGTGGGAAGTGGTCCAAAAGGGAATGGGGGTGGACGTGACTGCTCATACCGACATCGAGACTTGTAAGCCGTGTAGCTCGGCCGGGTTTGATCCGGCGGGTCTGCCGACGGTCTCGTCTTCGAGAGGGGGGCCTCCCCCGTGTACAGGCCGATTTTCGTGCATTTCCAACGGTGGGAAGAGGTTCAAAAGGGGATGGGGGTGAATGTGACTGCTCAACCCGACTCTGAGGCTTCTAACCCGGGTAGCTCGGCCGGGTTTGATCCGGCGGTTCTGCCGACGGTCTCGTCTTCGAGGCCGGTGCCTCCCCCGTGTACAGGCCGATTTTCGTGCATTTCCAACGGTGGGAAGTGGTCCAAAAGGGAATGGGGGTGGACGTGTCTGCTCATACCGACTTTGAGACTTGTAAGCCGGGTAGCTCAGCCGGGTTTGTTCCGGCGGTTCTGCCGACGGTCTCGTCATCGAGGGGGGAGCCTCCCCCGTGTCCAGGCCGATTTTCATGCATTTCCAACCGTGGGAAGTGGTCCAAAAGGGAATGGGGGTGAATGTGACTGCTCATACCGACTTTGAGACTTTTAAGCCGGGTAGCTCAGCCGGGTTTGACCCGGCGGTTCTGCCGACGGCCTCGCCTTCGAGGGGGGAGCGTCCCCCGTGTTCAGGCCGAATTTTGTGCATTTCGAACCGTGGGAAGTTGCCCAAAAGTCGATGGGAGTGAATGTGACTGCTCAACCCGACTTTGAGACTTGTAAGCCGGGTAGCTCAGCCGGGTTTGACCCGGCGGTTCTGCCGACGGTCTCGTCTTCGAGGCGGGTGCCTCCCCCGTGTACAGGCCGATTTTCATGCATTTCGTACCGTGGGAAGCGGTCCAAAAGGGGATGGGAGTGAACGTGACTGCTCATACCGACTTTGGCGCTTCCGAGCCGGGTAGCTCAGCCGGGTTTGACCCGGCGGTTCTGCCGACGGTCTCGTCTTCGAGGCGGGTGCCTCTCCCGTGTACAGGCCGATTTTCGTGCATTTCCAACCGTGGGAAGTGGTCCAAAAGGGAATGGGGGTGGACGTGACTGCTCAACCCGGCTTTGAGACTTGTAAGCCGGGTAGCTCAGCCGGGTTTGACCCGGCGGTTCTGCCGACGGTCCCGCCTTCGAGGGCGGACCCTCCCCCGTGTACAGGCCGATTTTCGTGCATTTCCAACGGTGGGAAGAGGTCCAAAAGGGGATGGGAGTGAACGTGACTGCTCAACCCGACTCTGAGGCTTCTAACCCGGGTAGCTCGGCCGGGTTTGACCCGTCGATTCTGCCGATGGTCTCGTTTTGGAGGGGGGAGCCTCCCCCGTGTTCAGTCCGATTTTCGTGCATTTCGAACCGTGGGAAGCGGCCCAAAAGGGGATGGGAGTGAATGTGACTGCTCATACCGACTTTGGCGCTTCCGAGCCTGGTAGCTCAGCCGGGTTTGATCCGGCGGTTCTGCCGACGGTCTCGTCTTCGAGGCGGCTCCCTCCCCCGTGTACAGGCCGATTTTCATGCATTTCGTACCGTGGGAAGTGGTCCAAAAGGGAATGGGGGTGGACGTGACTGCTCATACCGACATCGAGACTTGTAAGCCGTGTAGCTCGGCCGGGTTTGATCCGGCGGGTCTGCCGACGGTCTCGTCTTCGAGAGGGGGGCCTCCCCCGTGTACAGGCCGATTTTCGTGCATTTCCAACGGTGGGAAGAGGTTCAAAAGGGGATGGGGGTGAATGTGACTGCTCAACCCGACTCTGAGGCTTCTAACCCGGGTAGCTCGGCCGGGTTTGATCCGGCGGTTCTGCCGACGGTCTCGTCTTCGAGGCCGGTGCCTCCCCCGTGTACAGGCCGATTTTCGTGCATTTCCAACGGTGGGAAGTGGTCCAAAAGGGAATGGGGGTGAATGTGACTGCTCATACCGACTTTGAGACTTTTAAGCCGGGTAGCTCAGCCGGGTTTGACCCGGCGGTTCTGCCGACGGCCTCGCCTTCGAGGGGGGAGCGTCCCCCGTGTTCAGGCCGAATTTTGTGCATTTCGAACCGTGGGAAGTTGCCCAAAAGTCGATGGGAGTGAATGTGACTGCTCAACCCGACTTTGAGACTTGTAAGCCGGGTAGCTCAGCCGGGTTTGACCCGGCGGTTCTGCCGACGGTCTCGTCTTCGAGGCGGGTGCCTCCCCCGTGTACAGGCCGATTTTCATGCATTTCGTACCGTGGGAAGCGGTCCAAAAGGGGATGGGAGTGAACGTGACTGCTCATACCGACTTTGGCGCTTCCGAGCCGGGTAGCTCAGCCGGGTTTGACCCGGCGGTTCTGCCGACGGTCTCGTCTTCGAGGCGGGTGCCTCTCCCGTGTACAGGCCGATTTTCGTGCATTTCCAACCGTGGGAAGTGGTCCAAAAGGGAATGGGGGTGGACGTGACTGCTCAACCCGGCTTTGAGACTTGTAAGCCGGGTAGCTCAGCCGGGTTTGACCCGGCGGTTCTGCCGACGGTCCCGCCTTCGAGGGCGGACCCTCCCCCGTGTACAGGCCGATTTTCGTGCATTTCCAACGGTGGGAAGAGGTCCAAAAGGGGATGGGAGTGAACGTGACTGCTCAACCCGACTCTGAGGCTTCTAACCCGGGTAGCTCGGCCGGGTTTGACCCGTCGATTCTGCCGATGGTCTCGTTTTGGAGGGGGGAGCCTCCCCCGTGTTCAGTCCGATTTTCGTGCATTTCGAACCGTGGGAAGCGGCCCAAAAGGGGATGGGAGTGAATGTGACTGCTCATACCGACTTTGGCGCTTCCGAGCCTGGTAGCTCAGCCGGGTTTGACCCGGCGGTTCTGCCGACGGTCTCGTCTTCGAGGCGGGTGCCTCCCCCGTGTACAGGCCGATTTTCATGCATTTCGTACCGTGGGAAGCGGTCCAAAAGGGGATGGGAGTGAACGTGACTGCTCATACCGACTTTGGCGCTTCCGAGCCGGGTAGCTCAGCCGGGTTTGACCCGGCGGTTCTGCCGACGGTCTCGTCTTCGAGGCGGGTGCCTCTCCCGTGTACAGGCCGATTTTCGTGCATTTCCAACCGTGGGAAGTGGTCCAAAAGGGAATGGGGGTGGACGTGACTGCTCAACCCGGCTTTGAGACTTGTAAGCCGGGTAGCTCAGCCGGGTTTGACCCGGCGGTTCTGCCGACGGTCCCGCCTTCGAGGGCGGACCCTCCCCCGTGTACAGGCCGATTTTCGTGCATTTCCAACGGTGGGAAGAGGTCCAAAAGGGGATGGGAGTGAACGTGACTGCTCAACCCGACTCTGAGGCTTCTAACCCGGGTAGCTCGGCCGGGTTTGACCCGTCGATTCTGCCGATGGTCTCGTTTTGGAGGGGGGAGCCTCCCCCGTGTTCAGTCCGATTTTCGTGCATTTCGAACCGTGGGAAGCGGCCCAAAAGGGGATGGGAGTGAATGTGACTGCTCATACCGACTTTGGCGCTTCCGAGCCTGGTAGCTCAGCCGGGTTTGATCCGGCGGTTCTGCCGACGGTCTCGTCTTCGAGGCGGCTCCCTCCCCCGTGTACAGGCCGATTTTCATGCATTTCGTACCGTGGGAAGTGGTCCAAAAGGGAATGGGGGTGGACGTGACTGCTCATACCGACATCGAGACTTGTAAGCCGTGTAGCTCGGCCGGGTTTGATCCGGCGGGTCTGCCGACGGTCTCGTCTTCGAGAGGGGGGCCTCCCCCGTGTACAGGCCGATTTTCGTGCATTTCCAACGGTGGGAAGAGGTTCAAAAGGGGATGGGGGTGAATGTGACTGCTCAACCCGACTCTGAGGCTTCTAACCCGGGTAGCTCGGCCGGGTTTGATCCGGCGGTTCTGCCGACGGTCTCGTCTTCGAGGCCGGTGCCTCCCCCGTGTACAGGCCGATTTTCGTGCATTTCCAACGGTGGGAAGTGGTCCAAAAGGGAATGGGGGTGGACGTGTCTGCTCATACCGACTTTGAGACTTGTAAGCCGGGTAGCTCAGCCGGGTTTGTTCCGGCGGTTCTGCCGACGGTCTCGTCATCGAGGGGGGAGCCTCCCCCGTGTCCAGGCCGATTTTCATGCATTTCCAACCGTGGGAAGTGGTCCAAAAGGGAATGGGGGTGAATGTGACTGCTCATACCGACTTTGAGACTTTTAAGCCGGGTAGCTCAGCCGGGTTTGACCCGGCGGTTCTGCCGACGGCCTCGCCTTCGAGGGGGGAGCGTCCCCCGTGTTCAGGCCGAATTTTGTGCATTTCGAACCGTGGGAAGTTGCCCAAAAGTCGATGGGAGTGAATGTGACTGCTCAACCCGACTTTGAGACTTGTAAGCCGGGTAGCTCAGCCGGGTTTGACCCGGCGGTTCTGCCGACGGTCTCGTCTTCGAGGCGGGTGCCTCCCCCGTGTACAGGCCGATTTTCATGCATTTCGTACCGTGGGAAGCGGTCCAAAAGGGGATGGGAGTGAACGTGACTGCTCATACCGACTTTGGCGCTTCCGAGCCGGGTAGCTCAGCCGGGTTTGACCCGGCGGTTCTGCCGACGGTCTCGTCTTCGAGGCGGGTGCCTCTCCCGTGTACAGGCCGATTTTCGTGCATTTCCAACCGTGGGAAGTGGTCCAAAAGGGAATGGGGGTGGACGTGACTGCTCAACCCGGCTTTGAGACTTGTAAGCCGGGTAGCTCAGCCGGGTTTGACCCGGCGGTTCTGCCGACGGTCCCGCCTTCGAGGGCGGACCCTCCCCCGTGTACAGGCCGATTTTCGTGCATTTCCAACGGTGGGAAGAGGTCCAAAAGGGGATGGGAGTGAACGTGACTGCTCAACCCGACTCTGAGGCTTCTAACCCGGGTAGCTCGGCCGGGTTTGACCCGTCGATTCTGCCGATGGTCTCGTTTTGGAGGGGGGAGCCTCCCCCGTGTTCAGTCCGATTTTCGTGCATTTCGAACCGTGGGAAGCGGCCCAAAAGGGGATGGGAGTGAAGGTGACTGCTCATACCGACTTTGGCGCTTCCGAGCCTGGTAGCTCAGCCGGGTTTGATCCGGCGGTTCTGCCGACGGTCTCGTCTTCGAGGCGGCTCCCTCCCCCGTGTACAGGCCGATTTTCATGCATTTGCAACGGTGGGAAGTTGCCCAAAAGGGGATGGGAGTGAATGTGACTGCTCAACCCGACTTCGAGACTTGTAAGCCGGGTAGCTCAGCCGGGTTTGACCCGGCGGTTCTGCCGACGGTCTCGCCTTCGAGGGGGGAGCCTCCCCCGTGTACAGGCCGATTTCCGTGCATTTCCAACGGTGGGAAGAGGTTCAAAAGGGGATGGGAGTGAATGTGACTGCTCAACCCGACTCTGAGGCTTCTAACCCGGGTAGCTCGGCCGGGTTTGATCCGGCGGTTCTGCCGACGGTCTCGTCTTCGAGGCCGGTGCCTCCCCCGTGTACAGGCCGATTTTCGTGCATTTCCAACGGTGGGAAGAGGTTCAAAAGGGGATGGGGGTGAATGCGACTGCTCAACCCGACTCTGAGGCTTCTAACCCGGGTAGCCCGGCCGGGTTTGACCCGGCGGTTCTGCCGTCGGTCTCGCCTTCGAGGGCGGAGCCTCCCCCGTGTACAGGCCGATTTTCATGCATTTGCAACGGTGGGAAGTTGCCCAAAAGTCGATGGGAGTGAATGTGACTGCTCAACCCGACTTTGAGACTTTTAAGCCGGGTAGCTCAGCCGGGTTTGACCCGGCGGTTCTGCCGACGGTCTCGCCTTCGAGGGGGGAGCCTCCCCCGTGTACAGGCCGATTTTCGTGCATTTCCAACGGTGGGAAGAGGTTCAAAAGGGGATGGGAGTGAATGTGACTGCTCAACCCGACTCTGAGGCTTCTAACCCGGGTAGCTCGGCCGGGTTTGATCCGGCGGTTCTGCCGACGGTCTCGTCTTCGAGGCCGGTGCCTCCCCCGTGTACAGGCCGATTTTCGTGCATTTCCAACGGTGGGAAGTGGTCCAAAAGGGAATGGGGGTGGACGTGTCTGCTCATACCGACTTTGAGACTTGTAAGCCGGGTAGCTCAGCCGGGTTTGTTCCGGCGGTTCTGCCGACGGTCTCGTCATCGAGGGGGGAGCCTCCCCCGTGTCCAGGCCGATTTTCATGCATTTCCAACCGTGGGAAGTGGTCCAAAAGGGAATGGGGGTGAATGTGACTGCTCATACCGACTTTGAGACTTTTAAGCCGGGTAGCTCAGCCGGGTTTGACCCGGCGGTTCTGCCGACGGTCTCGCCTTCGAGGGGGGAGCGTCCCCCGTGTTCAGGCCGAATTTTGTGCATTTCGAACCGTGGGAAGTTGCCCAAAAGTCGATGGGAGTGAATGTGACTGCTCAACCCGACTTTGAGACTTGTAAGCCGGGTAGCTCAGCCGGGTTTGACCCGGCGGTTCTGCCGACGGTCTCGTCTTCGAGGCGGGTGCCTCCCCCGTGTACAGGCCGATTTTCATGCATTTCGTACCGTGGGAAGCGGTCCAAAAGGGGATGGGAGTGAACGTGACTGCTCAACCCGACTTTGGCGCTTCCGAGCCGGGTAGCTCAGCCGGGTTTGACCCGGCGGGTCTGCCGACGGTCTCGCCTTCGAGGGGGGAGCGTCCCCCGTGTTCAGGCCGAATCTTGTGCATTTCGAACCGTGGGAAGTTGCCCAAAAGTCGATGGGAGTGAATGTGACTGCTCAACCCGACTTTGAGACTTGTAAGCCGGGTAGCTCAGCCGGGTTTGACCCGGCGGTTCTGCCGACGGTCTCGTCTTCGAGGCGGATGCCACCCCCGTGTACAGGCCGATTTTCGTGCATTTCCAACCGTGGGAAGTGGTCTAAAAGTCGATGGGAGTGAACGTGACTGCTCAACCCGACTCTGAGGCTTCTAACCCGGGTAGCTCGGCCGGGTTTGACCCGGCGGTTCTGCCGACGGTCTCGTCTTCGAGGCGGGTGCCTCCCCCGTGTACAGGCCGATTTTCGTGCATTTCGAACCGTGGGAAGTGGTCTAAAAGTCGATGGGAGTGAACGTGACTGCTCAACCCGACTTTGAGACTTGTAAGCCGGGTAGCTCAGCCAGGTTTGACCCGGCGGTTCTGCCGACGGTCTCGCCTTCGAGGGCGGACCCTCCCCCGTGTACAGGCCGATTTTCGTGCATTTCGAACCGTGGGAAGTGGTCTAAAAGTCGATGGGAGTGAACGTGACTGCTCAACCCGACTTTGAGACCTGTAACGCGGGTAGCTCAGCCGGATTTGACCCGGCGGTTCTGGCGACGGTCTCGCCTTCGAGGGGGGAGCGTCCCCCGTGTTCAGGCCGAATTTTGTGCATTTCGAACCGTGGGAAGTTGCCCAAAAGTCGATGGGAGTGAATGTGACTGCTCAACCCGACTTTGGCGCTTCCGAGCCGGGTAGCTCAGCCGGGTTTGACCCGGCGGTTCTGCCGACGGTCTCGTCTTCGAGGAGGGTGCCTCCCCCGTGTACAGGCCGATTTTCATGCATTTCGTACCGTGGGAAGTGGTCCAAAAGGGAATAGGGGTGGACGTGACTGCTCATACCGACATTGAGACTTGTAAGCCGTGTAGCTCGGCCGGGTTTGATCCGGCGGGTCTGCCGACGGTCTCGTCTTCGAGGCGGGTGCCTCCCCCGTGTACAGGCCGATTTTCGTGCATTTCGAACCGTGGGAAGTGGTCCAAAAGGGGATGGGGGTGGACGTGACTGCTCAACCCGACTTTGAGGCTTCTAACCCGGGTAGCTCAGCCGGGTTTGACCCGGCGGTTCTGCCGACGGTCTCGCCTTCGAGGGGGGAGCCTCCCCCGTGTACAGGCCGATTTTCGTGCATTTCGAACCGTGGGAAGTGGCCCAAAAGGGGATGGGAGTGAATGTGACTGATCAACCCGACTTTGGCGCTTCCGAGCCGGGTAGCTCAGCCGGGTTTGACCCGGCGGTTCTGCCGACGGTCTCGTCTTCGAGGCGGGTGCCTCCCCCGTGTACAGGCCGATTTTCATGCATTTCGTACCGTGGGAAGTGGTCCAAAAGGGAATGGGGGTGGACGTGACTGCTCATACCGACATCGAGACTTGTAAGCCGTGTAGCTCGGCCGGGTTTGATCCGGCGGGTCTGCCGACGGTCTCGTCTTCGAGAGGGGGGCCTCCCCCGTGTACAGGCCGATTTTCGTGCATTTCCAACGGTGGGAAGAGGTTCAAAAGGGGATGGGGGTGAATGTGACTGCTCAACCCGACTCTGAGGCTTCTAACCCGGGTAGCTCGGCCGGGTTTGATCCGGCGGTTCTGCCGACGGTCTCGTCTTCGAGGCCGGTGCCTCCCCCGTGTACAGGCCGATTTTCGTGCATTTCCAACGGTGGGAAGTGGTCCAAAAGGGAATGGGGGTGAATGTGACTGCTCATACCGACTTTGAGACTTTTAAGCCGGGTAGCTCAGCCGGGTTTGACCCGGCGGTTCTGCCGACGGTCTCGCCTTCGAGGGGGGAGCGTCCCCCGTGTTCAGGCCGAATTTTGTGCATTTCGAACCGTGGGAAGTTGCCCAAAAGTCGATGGGAGTGAATGTGACTGCTCAACCCGACTTTGAGACTTGTAAGCCGGGTAGCTCAGCCGGGTTTGACCCGGCGGTTCTGCCGACGGTCTCGTCTTCGAGGCGGGTGCCTCCCCCGTGTACAGGCCGATTTTCATGCATTTCGTACCGTGGGAAGCGGTCCAAAAGGGGATGGGAGTGAACGTGACTGCTCATACCGACTTTGGCGCTTCCGAGCCGGGTAGCTCAGCCGGGTTTGACCCGGCGGGTCTGCCGACGGTCTCGCCTTCGAGGGGGGAGCGTCCCCCGTGTTCAGGCCGAATCTTGTGCATTTCGAACCGTGGGAAGTTGCCCAAAAGTCGATGGGAGTGAATGTGACTGCTCAACCCGACTTTGGCGCTTCCGAGCCGGGTAGCTCAGCCGGGTTTGACCCGGCGGTTCTGCCGACGGTCTCGTCTTCGAGGCCGGTGCCTCCCCCGTGTACAGGCCGATTTTCGTGCATTTCCAACGGTGGGAAGTGGTCCAAAAGGGAATGGGGGTGGACGTGTCTGCTCATACCGACTTTGAGACTTGTAAGCCGGGTAGCTCAGCCGGGTTTGTTCCGGCGGTTCTGCCGACGGTCTCGTCATCGAGGGGGGAGCCTCCCCCGTGTCCAGGCCGATTTTCATGCATTTCCAACGGTGGGAACAGGTTCAAAAGGGGATGGGAGTGATTGTGACTGCTCAACCCGACTCTAGGGCTTCTAACCCGGGTAGCCCGGCCGGGTTTGACCCGGCGGTTCTGCCGACGGTCTCGTCTTCGAGGCGGGTGCCTCCCCCGTGTACAGGCCGATTTTCATGCATTTCGTACCGTGGGAAGTGGTCCAAAAGGGAATGGGGGTGGACGTGTCTGCTCATACCGACTTTGAGACTTGTAAGCCGGGTAGCTCAGCCGGGTTTGTTCCGGCGGGTCTGCCGACGGTCTCGTCTTCGAGAGGGGGGGGGCCTCCCCCGTGTACAGGCCGATTTTCGTGCATTTCCAACGGTGGGAACAGGTTCAAAAGGGGATGGGAGTGAATGTGACTGCTCAACCCGACTCTGAGGCTTCTAACCCGGGTAGCTCGGCCGGGTTTGACCCGGCGGTTCTGCCGTCGGTCTCGCCTTCGAGAGGGGCGCCTCCCCCGTGTACAGGCCGATTTTCGTGCATTTCCAACGGTGGGAACAGGTTCAAAAGGGGATGGGGGTGAATGCGACTGCTCAACCCGACTCTGAGGCTTCTAACCCGGGTAGCTCAGCCGGGTTTGACCCGGCGGGTCTGCCGACGGTCTCGTCTTCGAGGCGGGTGCCTCCCCCGTATACAGGCCGATTTTCATGCATTTCGAACCGTGTGAAGTGGTCCAAAAGGGAATGGGGGTGGACGTGTCTGCTCATACCGACTTTGAGACTTGTAAGCCGGGTAGCTCAGCCGGGTTTGTTCCGGCGGTTCTGCCGACGGTCTCGTCTTCGAGGCGGGTGCCTCCCCCGTGTACAGGCCGATTTTCGTGCATTTGCAACGGTGGGAAGTTGCCCAAAAGTCGATGGGAGTGAATGTGACTGCTCAACCCGACTCTGAGGCTTCTAACCCGGGTAGCTCGGCCGGGTTTGACCCGGCGGTTCTGCCGACGGTCTCGTCTTCGAGGCGGGTGCCTCCCCCGTGTACAGGCCGATGTTCGTGCATTTCGAACCGTGGGAAGTGGTCTAAAAGTCGATGGGAGTGAACGTGACTGCTCAACCCGACTTTGAGACTTGTAAGCCGGGTAGCTCAGCCAGGTTTGACCCGGCGGTTCTGCCGACGGTCTCGCCTTCGAGGGCGGACCCTCCCCCGTGTACAGGCCGGTTTTCGTGCATTTCGAACCGTGGGAAGTGATCCAAAAGGGAATGGGGGTGAACGTGACTGCCCAACCCGGCTTTGAGACTTGTAAGCCGGGTAGCTCAGCCGGGTTGGACCCGGCGGTTCTGCCGACGGTCTCGACTTCGAGGCGGGTGCCTCCCCCGTGTACAGGCCGATTTTCATGCATTTGCAACGGTGGGAAGTTGCCCAAAAGTCGATGGGAGTGAATGTGACTGCTCAACCCGACTTCGAGACTTGTAAGCCGGGTAGCTCAGCCGGGTTTGACCCGGCGGTTCTGCCGACGGTCTCGCCTTCGAGGGGGGAGCCTCCCCCGTGTACAGGCCGATTTTCGTGCATTTCCAACGGTGGGAACAGGTTCAAAAGGGGATGGGAGTGATTGTGACTGCTCAACCCGACTCTAGGGCTTCTAACCCGGGTAGCCCGGCCGGGTTTGACCCGGCGGTTCTGCCGACGGTCTCGTCTTCGAGGCGGGTGCCACCCCCGTATACAGGCCGATTTTCATGCATTTCGAACCGTGGGAAGTGGTCCAAAAGGGAATGGGGGTGGACGTGTCTGCTCATACCGACTTTGAGACTTGTAAGCCGGGTAGCTCAGCCGGGTTTGATCCGGCGGTTCTGCCGACGGTCTCGCCTTCGAGGGGGGAGCCTCCCCCGTGTTCAGTCCGATTTCCATGCATTTCCAACCGTGGGAAGTTGCCCAAAAGGGGATGGGAGTGAATGTGACTGCTCAACCCGACTTTGGCGCTTCCGAGCCGGGTAGCTCAGCCGGGTTTGACCCGGCGGTTCTGCCGACGGTCTCGTCTTCGAGGCGGGTGCCTCCCCCGTGTACAGGCCGATTTTCATGCATTTGGAACCGTGGGAAGTGGTCCAAAAGGGAATGGGGGTGGACGTGACTGCTCATACCGACTTTGAGACTTGTAAGCCGGGTAGCTCAGCCGGGTTTGACCCGGCGGTTCTGCCGACGGTCTCGCCTTCGAGGGGGGAGCCTCCCCCGTGTTCAGTCCGATTTTCGTGCATTTCCCACGGTGGGAAATGGTATCTTTCATTACGGGGACAAGGGTCTGAAGCGGTGAAGTCAGTAACCGGCATAGTTAAGGAAAGGGTTCGAATTTTCTCAACAGTACGAAAAAAGTGAGCAGGGAAGCTAGAGAAGGTGTCAGTGAGTCCCAAACGAGTGAACCGCAAAACTTAGGGAAATGCCCGAAAGCGTTTTAAAGGGTGAAATCGGGAACGGAAATGATGGGAAAGTGCCTGAAGTGCAAAATGAGGTAAACAGAAAAACGAAGAAAAAAATGTTTGAAAAGAAGAAGTGAGTAACCAGGAAAACTTAGAAAAATGTTCAAAACGAAGAAATCAGTAACCAGGAAAACTTAGAAAAATGATCAAAAGAAGAAATGAGTAACCAGGAAAACTTAGAAAAATGTTTAAAAAGAAGAAATCAGTAACCAGGAAAACTTAGGAAAATGTTTAAAAAGACAGAAGTGAGTAACCAGAAAAACTTAGAAAAATGTTTAAAAAGAAGAAATCAGTAACCAGAAAAACTGCGAAAAATGTTTAAAAAGAAGAAATGAGTAACCAGAAAAACTTAGAAAAATGTTTAAAAAGAAGAAATCAGTAACCAGGAAAACTTAGAAAAATGTTTAAAAAGAAGAAATCAGTAACCAGGAAAACTTAGAAAAATGTTATAAAAGAAGAAGTGAGTAACCAGAAAAACTTAGAAAAATGTTTAAAAAGAAGAAATCAGTAACCAGAAAAACTGCGAAAAATGTTTAAAAAGAAGAAATCAGTCCAGACAAATGCGAAAAATGTTTAAAAAGAAGAAATCAGTAACCAGGAAAAACTTAGAAAAATGTTTAAAAAGAAGAAGTGAGTAACCAGAAAAACTTAGAAAAATGTTTAAAAGAAGAAATCAGTACCCCAGACAAAACTGCGAAAAATGGTTTAAAAAGAAGAAATCAGTAACAGGAAAACTTAGAAAAATGTTTAAAAAGAAGAATCAGTAACCAGAAAAACTTAGAAAAATGTTTAAAAAGAAGAAGTGAGTAACCAGAAAAACTTAGAAAAATGTTTAAAAAGAAGAAATCAGTAAACCAGGAAACTTAGAAAAATGTTTAAAAAGAAGAAATCAGTAACCAGAAAAACTGCGAAAAATGTTTAAAAAAGAAGAAATCAGTACCAGAAAAAACTGCGAAAAATGTTTAAAAAGAAGAAATCAGTAACCAGACAAACTGAGAAAAATGTTTAAAAAGAAGAAATCAGTAACCAGAAAAACTTAGAAAAAATGTTTAAAAAGAAGAAAATCAGTAACCAGAAAAACTGCGAAAAATGTTTAAAAAGAAGAAATCAGTAACCAGAAAAACTTAGAAAATGTTTTAAAAAGAAGAAGTGAGTAACCAGAAAAACTTAGAAAAATGTTTAAAAAGAAGAAATGAGTAACCAGGAAAACTTAGAAAAATGTTTAAAAAGAAGAAATCAGTAACCAGAAAAACTTAGAAAAATGTTTAAAAAGAAGAAATGAGTAACCAGAAAAACTTAGAAAAATGTTTAAAAAGAAGAAATCAGTAACCAGAAAAACGGCGAAAAATGTTTAAAAAGAAGAAATCAGTAACCAGAAAAACGGCGAAAAATGTTTAAAAAGAAGAAATCAGTAACCAGACAAACTGCGAAAAATGTTTAAAAAGAAGAAATCAGTAACCAGAAAAACTTAGAAAAATGTTTAAAAAGAAGAAATCAGTAACCAGGAAAACTTGGAAAAAAACACTTAGAAAAATTTTCAGCAAAGTGTGAAAAATATTCTAAGTGTCAGCGGAGGAAAATGCTGCAGCATCGGGAAAGATTCGCAAACTTACACCGAACATGTGCTCCGAAGTGCCGGAGGAATTGGGTGAATTGAGCCCGGCAAATGGCCAGCTGTCGTTTTGTGCCTGCAGCCCGAAAACTTTAACTTTGTCTGTCGCGGAAGTCCGGACCGAGAAAAATCCAAACGGTTTTGACCGGACCGAGTTCCAGACCGATGCAGTCAAATTTGGAATTCAGACCCATTCAGTGCCACTTGTAGTTTTTCCGCAGTGAGGTTGGCGGGGTACCCGGAGATATATGGGAACACGATTTTTAGAACAAAATGGCGGCGCGGGACCGTTCTGAAAGGCATCCGAAAAACGGTTCCACGGGCATAGCACTTTAATGACAGGTATGAGTGCATGCCGGAGAGCTCTTGGAAGTCGAATTTTTGACACTTTGTCAATTTTTTGACAGATTTGACAAACTCTTTCTGTCTGTTCTAAGAGTCAGTCAGAGACTTGTGCGGCGGTCTTTTGACACTATTGGAGGGCGGGCAAACCCCACGTTGACTCCGGCCGTCCCTCCACAGGCGCTCGTGTCCAAAATGAAGGCGAGAGACGCGAGTGGCCTGGTTCCCTTGGGTGTTGCCAAGAAGGCTGCGGGCTGACCGTTGCCTGAGCACTCCCTAAAGCCTCTTGTGATGAGAGCAGACCTCGCCTGCCGCACGACCGGCTCTGGGAGTCGTTGGGCCGCTATTTGTGAATAGTCTGGTCCTCCTCTGCCACCCGGACAAGCGCGATGGCTCTGCCGCCCTGCGGTGCTCGTCACCCAGGTTTGGGGAACACGATACTCGTAACAAAAATAAAAGGCGGCTCGGGACCTGCAGGCGAAAGGGGTCCCGTGGTGCTAAGCACGTCGACTTCGGGTCTCGGTGCAAGCCGGAGAGCTCACGGAAGTCTAAAGTTTTCGGCACGTGGTCGAATCTTTTCAAAGGCTTACCCGGCTCTTTCCGTCCATTCTGAGAGTAAGTCAGAGGCCGGTGCGGAGGTCTCTTGACAATCGGAGGGGGTGGTGGCCCTCCGCAGGCGCTCGTGTCGAAAATGAAGGCGAGAGACGCGAGTGGCCTGGTTCCCCTGGGTGTTGCCAGGAAGGCTGCGGGCTGACCCTTGCCTGAGCACTCCCTAAAGCCTCTTGTGATGAGAGCAGACCTCGCGCGCCGCACGACCGGCTCTGGGAGTCGTTGGGCCGCTATCTGTGAATAGTCTGGTCCTCCTCTGCCACCCGGCCAAGTGCGATGGCTCTGCCGCCCTGCGGTGCTCGTCACGCAGGTATGGGGCACACGATGCTCGTAACAGCAAATAAAGGCGGCTCGGGACCTGCAGGCGAAAGGGGTCCCGTGGTGCTTAGCACGTCGACTTCGGGTCTCGGTGCAAGCCGGAGAGCTCACGGAAGTCTAAAGTTTTCGGCACGTGGTCGAATCTTTTGAAAGGCTTACCCGGCTCTTTCCGTCCATTCTGAGAGTCAGTCAGAGGCCGGTGCGGCGGTCTATTGACGACCGGAGGCTCCCATGGGTGTTGCGATGAGGGTGGAGGGCACAGAACCTTGCCTTAGCACTCCCTAATAAAGCCTCTTGTGAAGAGAGCAGACCTCGCGCGCCGCACGACCGGCTCTGGGAGTCGTTGGGCCGCTATCTGTGAATAGTCTGGTCCTCCTCTGCCACCCGGCCAAGTGCGATGGCTCTGCCGCCCTGCGGTGCTCGTCACGCAGGTATGGGGCACACGATGCTCGTAACAGCAAATAAAGGCGGCTCGGGACCTGCAGGCGAAAGGGGTCCCGTGGTGCTTCGCACGTCGACTTCGGGTCTCGGTGCAAGCCGGAGAGCTCACGGAAGTCTAAAGTTTTCGGCACGTGGTCGAATCTTTTGAAAGGCTTACCCGGCTCTTTCCGTCCATTCTGAGAGTCAGTCAGAGGCCGGTGCGGCGGTCTATTGACGACCGGAGGCTCCCATGGGTGTTGCGATGAGGGTGGAGGGCACAGAACCTTGCCTTAGCACTCCCTAATAAAGCCTCTTGTGAAGAGAGCAGACCTCGCGCGCCGCACGACCGGCTCTGGGAGTCGTTGGGCCGCTATCTGCGAATAGTCGGGTCCTCCTCTGCCACCCGGCCAAGTGCGATGGCTCTGCCGCCCTGCGGTGCTCGTCACGCAGGTATGGGGCACACGATGCTCGTAACAGCAAATAAAGGCGGCTCGGGACCTGCAGGCGAAAGGGGTCCCGTGGTGCTTCGCACGTCGACTTCGGGTCTCGGTGCAAGCCGGAGAGCTCACGGAAGTCTAAAGTTTTCGGCACGTGGTCGAATCTTTTGAAAGGCTTACCCGGCTCTTTCCGTCCATTCTGAGAGTCAGTCAGAGGCCGGTGCGGCGGTCTATTGACGACCGGAGGCTCCCATGGGTGTTGCGATGAGGGTGGAGGGCACAGAACCTTGCCTTAGCACTCCCTAATAAAGCCTCTTGTGAAGAGAGCAGACCTCGCGCGCCGCACGACCGGCTCTGGGAGTCGTTGGGCCGCTATCTGTGAATAGTCGGGTCCTCCTCTGCCACCCGGCCAAGTGCGATGGCTCTGCCGCCCTGCGGTGCTCGTCACGCAGGTATGGGGCACACGATGCTCGTAACAGCAAATAAAGGCGGCTCGGGACCTGCAGGCGAAAGGGGTCCCGTGGTGCTTAGCACGTCGACTTCGGGTCTCGGTGCAAGCCGGAGAGCTCACGGAAGTCTAAAGTTTTCGGCACGTGGTCGAATCTTTTGAAAGGCTTACCCGGCTCTTTCCGTCCATTCTGAGAGTCAGTCAGAGGCCGGTGCGGCGGTCTATTGACGACCGGAGGCTCCCATGGGTGTTGCGATGAGGGTGGAGGGCACAGAACCTTGCCTTAGCACTCCCTAATAAAGCCTCTTGTGAAGAGAGCAGACCTCGCGCGCCGCACGACCGGCTCTGGGAGTCGTTGGGCCGCTATCTGTGAATAGTCTGGTCCTCCTCTGCCACCCGGCCAATCGCGATGGCTCTGCCGCCCTGCGGTGCTTATCACGCAGGTTTGGGGCACACGATACTCGTAACAGCAAATTAAAAATAAAGGCGGCTCGGGACCTGCAGGCGAAAGGGGTCCCGGTGCAAGCCGGAGAGCTCACGGAAGTCTAAAGTTTTCGGCACGTGGTCGAATCTTTTGAAAGGCTTACACGGCTCTTTCCGTCCATTCTGAGAGTTAAGTCAGAGGCCTGTGCGGAGGTCTCTCGACGACATGAGGAGTTGGCTAACCCTGGGTGTTGCGATGAGGGTGGAGGCCGCAGAACCTTGCCTTAGCACTCCCTAAAGCCACTTGTGATGAGAGCAGACCTCGCGTGCCGCACCACCGGCTCTGGGAGTCGTTGGGCCGCTATCTGTGAATAGTCTGGTCCTCCTCTGCCACCCGGCCAAGCGCGATGGCTCTGCCGCCCTGCGGTGCTTATCACGCAGGTTTGGGGCACACGATACTCGTAACAGAAAATTAAAAATAAAGGCGGCTCGGGACCTGCAGGCGAAAGGGGTCCCGGTGCAAGCCGGAGAGCTCAGGGAAGTCTAAAGTTTTCGGCACGTGGTCGAATCTTTTGAAAGGCTTACCCGGCTCTTTCCGTCCATTCTGAG
>NW_027310166.1:102500-105000 GCF_047496795.1 Chiloscyllium punctatum
CCCTGTTTTTTTTCAACCAATAGATGTATGTCTCTGCGGGCCGCACCAGGCTGGTGCTCCCCACAGCTTCACGCCACCCTGCTCCGCCCGCACGCCGGCGTGCAGGTGGCTGCTGCTAAAGGTGGGGAGTGTATGTGCGGTCCGGGTGGCTTTCCTCTGGCGAGGGAGAGACCTTAAGCAAACTCAGAGACAAATCTTGACGGTCGATCACTCGTAAAAAATAAAACGTGACAAACTTTGTGTTGGTTCAAGTACGAAAGGATCTCTGTCGGCTTGGGGGTACGCCCGTTTCAACTTGTCTCGCGAGGGTGGTTTCGGGGCCAGCAGGAGAGCTCGTCGGGGTAGCAGGCCCTGCAGCCGTGGTCACCGCCAAACCCCCCCAACTCGAGCAAGTGAAAAAAAAAAGTAACAGGAGCGAAAGCATCTCTGTCGGCTTGGGGGTACGCCCGTTTCCGTTTCAACTTGTCTCGCGAGGGTGGTTTCGGGGCCAGCAGGAGAGCTCGTCGGGGTAGCAGGCCCTGCAGCCGTGGTCACCGCCAAACCCCCACAACTCGAGCAAGTGAAAAAAAAAAGTAACAAATAAGAAAGGATCGTCGGCTTGGGGGTACGCCCGTTTCCGTTTCAACTTGTCTCGCGAGGGTGGTTTCGGGGCCAGCAGGAGAGCTCGTCGGGGTAGCAGGCCCTGCAGCCGTGGTCACCGCCAAACCCCCACAACTCGAGCAAGTGAAAAAAAAAAGTAACAAATAAGAAAGGATCGTCGGCTTGGGGGTACGCCCGTTTCCGTTTCAACTTGTCTCGCGAGGGTGGTTTCGGGGCCAGCAGGAGAGCTCGTCGGGGTAGCAGGCCCTGCAGCCGTGGTCACCGCCAAATCCCCACAACTCGAGCAAGTGAAAAAAAAAGTAACAAATAAGAAAGGATCGTCGGCTTGGGGGTACGCCCGTTTCCGTTTCAACTTGTCTCGCGGGGGTGGTTTCGGGGCCAGCAGGAGAGCTCGTCGGGGTAGCAGGCCCTGCAGCCGTGGTCACCGCCAAACCCCCCCAACTGTTGGGCGCCTACCTGCGCGGGGCAGGAGGACACTTTCCGATTTCAAATCTCCGTTTGCCGAGTCCACCCCGAACGCACGCGGGCGGGCGGGTTCGCATCACCCTTCGTCACAAGGGGCGAAGCCCGTTCCACCGTCTCGTCAGTAGTGCCGACCGGTCTGTGATCGACGAGGGGAGCCACACCAGGTCCGGCCCTGCTGCTTGGCGGCACCGCGTCGTCGGGAGCTCGCGACAGACGGAGGGTTTCGGTGTACTCTCCAGCCACGGGAAACGAAGCCGGTGATGCAGGCGCCGGTCTTTCGCTCCCAAATCGGCTGGGTTTACATCGTTGCTATCTAGTCACGCTCCCTTCAAACCCGACGGGGTACCTATTCCCCTCACCCGTCTGTGCGTATACAGCCTCTTTGCACTTGCGGGATGGGGGTGGTGGTTTAAAGACTCTCGAGTTGCCGCCCGTCGGTCTCCGAGCTCCGTGCAGTAGTGATCCCCAGCGAACTGCCAGCAGGGCGAACGAGCGATCCCGCTCTCGGTCGGGGCGCCTGGCGTCGATCGGTGGTCGGTGGCTTGCGGGCAAGCTGCGCTGTGAGTGTGGGAACGAGTATGACGAGCCGTTGCCGCGACTCCCAGTCCACCTCGGCGGTGGCTGGGCCGGGCGGGCGTCTGCTCGGGCGAGTGCCGCCCCCGCCTCCTCGCAGGAAGTCCGCTCGCCGACACGCCGCCACGTGCACGCGTCAGTGACGCTGCCGAACCGATGGCCGGTGCCCGTTCCCGCCTCTGCTTTTCCTAGGGCAAAGCTGCTGCACGCCTCGTGATACTAGGCGGGCGACATGGTGGCGGTGATCCTGCCTCCGTCGCTGCGGTGCGTTGGGGCACGCATCGCCTCTTGGGCGCCCTGTCCTCCTCCCCCCAATAGACGTATGTTTCTGCGGGCCGCACCAGGATGGTGCTCCCCATCGCTTCACGCCACCCTGCTCCGCCCGCACGCCGGCGTGCAGGTGGCTGTAGCTCAAGGTGGGGAGCGTATGTGCGGTCCGGGTCGCTTTCCTCTGGCGAGGGAGAGACCTAAAACAAACTCAGACAACTCTTGACGGTGGATCACTCGGCTCGTGCGTCGATGACGAACGCAGCTAGCTGCGAGAATTAATGTGAATTGCAGGACACATTGATCATCGACACTTTGAACGCACTTTGCGGCCCCGGGTTCTTCCCGGGGCCACGCCTGTCTGAGGGTCGTTTGGCAATCAATCGCACTCGCCTTGGCTGGCGAGAGCGCGGCTGGGGTGTCGCAGAGGACCCGTCCTCTTTGTCCCCCTAAGTTCAGACTCCGGAGCCCTCCGGCGTCGGAGCGCTTGGCCTTTCCCCCCCACCCTGCACATTCCGTTCGTCAGGCTCGACGCCATCCCCCCGCCGGGGAGCGCGGCCTGGCGTCCGTCTGTGTCGTGGCAGTGGGGCCAGCA
>NW_027310166.1:112500-140000 GCF_047496795.1 Chiloscyllium punctatum
AGTAACCACCGACACTTAGAATTTTTTCGGCTCAGTAGAAATCAGTACCAAGCGCATTTTTGAATTGGTTACTGATTTCTCCGTTCGAGTTGCGGCTGCAGTTGGCTTCAAATAGTGGTGGGGGCTTAATTATCGCCGAGGGGAGCATGTCCCGGTGGTGTGGCCGAGGATTGGAGTGCCTTTTGAAGGGGGTGTTTCTGAATTTGGACCCTTTTTGAGTTGCATGGCCGGATGGGTGTGGTTTTGAAGGGTGTGTCTGTCTGGAGTGGCACCGGCGTTGGTGTGAGGTCTGAGGGTGGGCGTTCGGTTCCTGGTTAGGGATAGGGAAAGGGTGATGACTTAGCTTTAGTGCTCGTGCCCCCGATTTTGGTAATGTTTGACGTCAATTTTCCAAGGAGGCGAATGCAAGGCTTCAGAGGGACTTTGAGTGTTCGGGGGCGGGGTAGCTCAGCCGGATTTGCCCCGGCGGTTCTGCGGACGGTTTGTTGACTTCGAGGGCGGACCGGCCCCCTGTGTTCAGTCCGAATATCGTGCATTGTTAACGGCGGGAAGTGTTCCAAAAGGGAATGGGATTGAATGTGACTGCTGAAGCCGACTTTGAGACCTGTAACGCGGGTAGCTCAGCCGGATTTGACCCGGCGGTTCTGGCGACGGTCTCGCCTTCGAGGGGGGAGCGCCCCGCGTGTTCAGGCCGAATTTTGTGCATTTCCATCGGCGGGAAGAGGTCCAAACGGGAATGGGATTGAATGTGACTGCTGGAAGCCGACATTGAGACCTCTAACGCGGGTAGCTCGGCGGATTTGACCCGGCGGTTCTGCCGGAAGGTCTCACCTTCGAGGGGGGAGCGTCCCGCGTGTTCAGGCCGAATATCGTGCATTGTTAACGGCGGGAAGTGTTCCAAAAGGGAATGGGATTGAATGTGACTGCTGAAGCCGACATTGAGACCTCTAACGCGGGTAGCTCGGCCGGATTTGACCCGGCGGTTCTGGCGACGGTCTCGCCTTCGAGGGGGGAGCGTCCCGCGTGTTCAGGCCGAATTTTGTGCATTTCCATCGGCGGGAAGAGGTCCCAACGGGAATGGGACTGAATGTGACTGCTGAAGCCGACATTGAGACCTCTAACGCGGGTTAGCTCGGCCGGATTTGACCCGGCGGTTCTGCCGAAGGTCTCACCTTCGAGGGGGGGGAGCGTCCCCCGCGTGTTCAGGCCGAATTTTGTGCATTTCCATCGGCGGGAAGAGGTCCAAACGGGAATGGGATTGAAATGTGACTGCTGAAGCCGACATTGAGACCTCTAACGCGGGTAGCTCGGCCGGATTTGACCCGGCGGGTTCTGCCGAAGGTCTCACCTTCGAGGGGGGAGCGCCCACCGTGTACAGGCCGATTTTCATGGCATTTCCAACCGTGGGAAGGGGTCCGAAAGGGGATGGGGGTGAACGGTGACTGCTCAACCCGACTTTGAGACCTGTAACGCGGGTTGCTCAGCCGGATTTGACCCCGGCGGTTCTGGCGACGGTCTCGCCTTCGAGGGGGGGAGCGTCCCGCCGTGTTCAGGCCGAATTTTGTGCATTTCCATCGGCGGGAAGAGGTCCAAACGGGAATGGGATTGAATGTGACTGCTGAAGCCGACATTGAGACCTCTAACGCGGGTAGCTCGGCCGGATTTGACCCGGCGGTTCTGCCGAAGGTCTCACCTTCGAGGGGGGGAGCGTCCCGCGTGTTCAGGCCGAATATCGTGCATTGTTAACGGCGGGAAGTGTTCCAAAAGGGAATGGGATTGAATGTGACTGCTGAAGCCGACATTGAGACCTCTAACGCGGGTAGCTCGGCCGGATTTGACCCGGCGGTTCTGGCGACGGTCTCGCCTTCGAGGGGGGAGCGTCCCGCGTGTTCAGGCCGAATTTTGTGCATTTCCATCGGCGGGAAGAGGTCCAAACGGGAATGGGACTGAATGTGACTGCTGAAGCCGACATTGAGACCTCTAACGCGGGTAGCTCGGCCGGATTTGACCCGGCGGTTCTGCCGAAGGTCTCACCTTCGAGGGGGGAGCGTCCCGCGTGTTCAGGCCGAATTTTGTGCATTTCCATCGGCGGGAAGAGGTCCAAACGGGAATGGGATTGAATGTGACTGCTGAAGCCGACATTGAGACCTCTAACGCGGGTAGCTCGGCCGGATTTGACCCGGCGGTTCTGCCGAAGGTCTCACCTTCGAGGGGGGAGCGCCCACCGTGTACAGGCCGATTTTCATGCATTTCCAACCGTGGGAAGGGGTCCGAAAGGGGATGGGGGTGAACGTGACTGCTCAACCCGACTTTGAGACCTGTAACGCGGGTAGCTCAGCCGGATTTGACCCGGCGGTTCTGGCGACGGTCTCGCCTTCGAGGGGGGAGCGTCCCGCGTGTTCAGGCCGAATTTTGTGCATTTCCATCGGCGGGAAGAGGTCCAAACGGGAATGGGATTGAATGTGACTGCTGAAGCCGACATTGAGACCTCTAACGCGGGTAGCTCGGCCGGATTTGACCCGGCGGTTCTGCCGAAGGTCTCACCTTCGAGGGGGGAGCGTCCCGCGTGTTCAGGCCGAATATCGTGCATTGTTAACGGCGGGAAGTGTTCCAAAAGGGAATGGGATTGAATGTGACTGCTGAAGCCGACATTGAGACCTCTAACGCGGGTAGCTCGGCCGGATTTGACCCGGCGGTTCTGGCGACGGTCTCGCCTTCGAGGGGGGAGCGTCCCGCGTGTTCAGGCCGAATTTTGTGCATTTCCATCGGCGGGAAGAGGTCCAAACGGGAATGGGACTGAATGTGACTGCTGAAGCCGACATTGAGACCTCTAACGCGGGTAGCTCGGCCGGATTTGACCCGGCGGTTCTGCCGAAGGTCTCACCTTCGAGGGGGGAGCGTCCCGCGTGTTCAGGCCGAATTTTGTGCATTTCCATCGGCGGGAAGAGGTCCAAACGGGAATGGGATTGAATGTGACTGCTGAAGCCGACATTGAGACCTCTAACGCGGGTAGCTCGGCCGGATTTGACCCGGCGGTTCTGCCGAAGGTCTCACCTTCGAGGGGGGAGCGCCCACCGTGTACAGGCCGATTTTCATGCATTTCCAACCGTGGGAAGGGGTCCGAAAGGGGATGGGGGTGAACGTGACTGCTCAACCCGACTTTGAGACCTGTAACGCGGGTAGCTCAGCCGGATTTGACCCGGCGGTTCTGGCGACGGTCTCGCCTTCGAGGGGGGAGCGTCCCGCGTGTTCAGGCCGAATTTTGTGCATTTCCATCGGCGGGAAGAGGTCCAAACGGGAATGGGATTGAATGTGACTGCTGAAGCCGACATTGAGACCTCTAACGCGGGTAGCTCGGCCGGATTTGACCCGGCGGTTCTGCCGAAGGTCTCACCTTCGAGGGGGGAGCGTCCCGCGTGTTCAGGCCGAATTTTGTGCATTTCCATCGGCGGGAAGAGGTCCAAACGGGAATGGGATTGAATGTGACTGCTGAAGCCGACATTGAGACCTCTAACGCGGGTAGCTCGGCCGGATTTGACCCGGCGGTTCTGCCGAAGGTCTCACCTTCGAGGGGGGAGCGCCCACCGTGTACAGGCCGATTTTCATGCATTTCCAACCGTGGGAAGGGGTCCGAAAGGGGATGGGGGTGAACGTGACTGCTCAACCCGACTTTGAGACCTGTAACGCGGGTAGCTCAGCCGGATTTGACCCGGCGGTTCTGGCGACGGTCTCGCCTTCGAGGGGGGAGCGCCCCGCGTGTTCAGGCCGAATTTTGTGCATTTCCATCGGCGGGAAGAGGTCCAAACGGGAATGGGATTGAATGTGACTGCTGAAGCCGACATTGAGACCTCTAACGCGGGTAGCTCGGCAGGATTTGACCCGGCGGTTCTGCCGAAGGTCTCACCTTCGAGGGGGGAGCGCCCACCGTGTACAGGCCGATTTTCATGCATTTCCAACCGTGGGAAGGGGGCCGAAAGGGGATGGGGGTGAATGTGACTGCTCAACCCGACTTTGAGGCATCTAACCCGGGTAGCTCAGCCGGGTTTGACCCGGCGGTTCTGCCGACTGCCTCGCCTTCGAGGGGGGAGCGTCCCCCGTGTACAGGCCGATTTTCATGCATTTCGAACCGTGGGAAGTGGCCCAAAAGGGGATGGGGGTGAATGTGACTGCTCAACCCGACTTTGGCGCTTCCGAGCCGGGTAGCTCAGCCGGGTTTGACCCGGCGGTTCTGCCGACGGTCTCGTCTTCGAGGCGGGTGCCTCCCCCGTGTACAGGCCGATTTTCATGCATTTCGTACCGTGGGAAGTGGTCCAAAAGGGAATGGGGGTGGACGTGACTGCTCATACCGACATCGAGACTTGTAAGCCGTGTAGCTCGGCCGGGTTTGATCCGGCGGGTCTGCCGACGGTCTCGTCTTCGAGAGGGGGGCCTCCCCCGTGTACAGGCCGATTTTCGTGCATTTCCAACGGTGGGAAGAGGTTCAAAAGGGGATGGGGGTGAATGTGACTGCTCAACCCGACTCTGAGGCTTCTAACCCGGGTAGCTCGGCCGGGTTTGACCCGGCGGTTCTGCCGTCGGTCTCGCCTTCGAGAGGGGCGCCTCCCCCGTGTACAGGCCGATTTTCGTGCATTTCCAACGGTGGGAAGAGGTTCAAAAGGGGATGGGGGTGAATGTGACTGCTCAACCCGACTCTGAGGCTTCTAACCCGGGTAGCCCGGCCGGGTTTGACCCGGCGGTTCTGCCGTCGGTCTCGCCTTCGAGGGCGGAGCCTCCCCCGTGTACAGGCCGATTTTCGTGCATTTCAAACCGTGGGAAGCGGTCCAAAAGGGGATGGGAGTGAATGTGACTGCTCATACCGACCTTGGCGCTTCCGACCCGGGTAGCTCAGCCGGGTTTGACCCGGCGGTTCTGCCGACGGTCTCGCCTTCGAGGGGGGAGCGTCCCCCGTGTTCAGGCCGAATTTTGTGCATTTCGAACCGTGGGAAGTTGCCCAAAAGTCGATGGGAGTGAATGTGACTGCTCAACCCGACTTTGGCGCTTCCGAGCCGGGTAGCTCAGCCGGGTTTGACCCGGCGGTTCTGCCGACGGTTTCGTCTTCGAGGCGGGTGCCTCCCCCGTGTACAGGCCGATTTTCATGCATTTCGTACCGTGGGAAGTGGTCCAAAATGGAATAGGGGTGGACGTGACTGCTCATACCGACATTGAGACTTGTAAGCCGTGTAGCTCGGCCGGGTTTGATCCGGCGGGTCTGCCGACGGTCTCGTCTTCGAGGCGGGTGCCTCCCCCGTGTACAGGCCGATTTTCGTGCATTTCGAACCGTGGGAAGTGGTCCAAAAGGGGATGGGGGTGGACGTGACTGCTCAACCCGACTTTGAGGCTTCTAACCCGGATAGCTCGGCCGGGTTTGACCCGGCGGTTCTGCCGACGGTCTCGTCATCGAGGGGGGAGCCTCCCCCGTGTCCAGGCCGATTTTCGTGCATTTCCAACCGTGGGAAGTGGTCCAAAAGGGAATGGGGGTGGACGTGACTGCTCAACCCGGCTTTGAGACTTGTAAGCCGGGTAGCTCAGCCGGGTTTGACCCGGCGGTTCTGCCGACGGTCCCGCCTTCGAGGGCGGACCCTCCCCCGTGTACAGGCCGATTTTCGTGCATTTCCAACGGTGGGAAGAGGTCCAAAAGGGGATGGGAGTGAACGTGACTGCTCAACCCGACTCTGAGGCTTCTAACCCGGGTAGCTCGGCCGGGTTTGACCCGTCGATTCTGCCGATGGTCTCGTTTTGGAGGGGGGAGCCTCCCCCGTGTTCAGTCCGATTTTCGTGCATTTCGAACCGTGGGAAGTGGCCCAAAAGGGGATGGGAGTGAATGTGACTGCTCATACCGACTTTGGCGCTTCCGAGCCTGGTAGCTCAGCCGGGTTTGATCCAGCGGTTCTGCGGACGGTCTCGTCTTCGAGGCGGCTCCCTCCCCCGTGTACAGGCCGATTTTCATGCATTTGCAACGGTGGGAAGTTGCCCAAAAGGGGATGGGAGTGAATGTGACTGCTCAACCCGACTTCGAGACTTGTAAGCCGGGTAGCTCAGCCGGGTTTGACCCGGCGGTTCTGCCGACGGTCTCGCCTTCGAGGGGGGAGCCTCCCCCGTGTACAGGCCGATTTCCGTGCATTTCCAACGGTGGGAAGAGGTTCAAAAGGGGATGGGAGTGAATGTGACTGCTCAACCCGACTCTGAGGCTTCTAACCCGGGTAGCTCGGCCGGGTTTGATCCGGCGGTTCTGCCGACGGTCTCGTCTTCGAGGCCGGTGCCTCCCCCGTGTACAGGCCGATTTTCGTGCATTTCCAACGGTGGGAAGAGGTTCAAAAGGGGATGGGGGTGAATGCGACTGCTCAACCCGACTCTGAGGCTTCTAACCCGGGTAGCCCGGCCGGGTTTGACCCGGCGGTTCTGCCGTCGGTCTCGCCTTCGAGGGCGGAGCCTCCCCCGTGTACAGGCCGATTTTCATGCATTTGCAACGGTGGGAAGTTGCCCAAAAGTCGATGGGAGTGAATGTGACTGCTCAACCCGACTTTGAGACTTTTAAGCCGGGTAGCTCAGCCGGGTTTGACCCGGCGGTTCTGCCGACGGTCTCGCCTTCGAGGGGGGAGCCTCCCCCGTGTACAGGCCGATTTTCGTGCATTTCCAACGGTGGGAAGAGGTTCAAAAGGGGATGGGAGTGAATGTGACTGCTCAACCCGACTCTGAGGCTTCTAACCCGGGTAGCTCGGCCGGGTTTGATCCGGCGGTTCTGCCGACGGTCTCGTCTTCGAGGCGGGTGCCTCCCCCGTGTACAGGCCGATTTTCATGCATTTCGTACCGTGGGAAGCGGTCCAAAAGGGGATGGGAGTGAACGTGACTGCTCATACCGACTTTGGCGCTTCCGAGCCGGGTAGCTCAGCCGGGTTTGACCCGGCGGTTCTGCCGACGGTCTCGTCTTCGAGGCGGGTGCCTCTCCCGTGTACAGGCCGATTTTCGTGCATTTCCAACCGTGGGAAGTGGTCCAAAAGGGAATGGGGGTGGACGTGACTGCTCAACCCGGCTTTGAGACTTGTAAGCCGGGTAGCTCAGCCGGGTTTGACCCGGCGGTTCTGCCGACGGTCCCGCCTTCGAGGGCGGACCCTCCCCCGTGTACAGGCCGATTTTCGTGCATTTCCAACGGTGGGAAGAGGTCCAAAAGGGGATGGGAGTGAACGTGACTGCTCAACCCGACTCTGAGGCTTCTAACCCGGGTAGCTCGGCCGGGTTTGACCCGTCGATTCTGCCGATGGTCTCGTTTTGGAGGGGGGAGCCTCCCCCGTGTTCAGTCCGATTTTCGTGCATTTCGAACCGTGGGAAGCGGCCCAAAAGGGGATGGGAGTGAATGTGACTGCTCATACCGACTTTGGCGCTTCCGAGCCTGGTAGCTCAGCCGGGTTTGATCCGGCGGTTCTGCCGACGGTCTCGTCTTCGAGGCGGCTCCCTCCCCCGTGTACAGGCCGATTTTCATGCATTTCGTACCGTGGGAAGTGGTCCAAAAGGGAATGGGGGTGGACGTGACTGCTCATACCGACATCGAGACTTGTAAGCCGTGTAGCTCGGCCGGGTTTGATCCGTCGGGTCTGCCGACGGTCTCGTCTTCGAGAGGGGGGCCTCCCCCGTGTACAGGCCGATTTTCGTGCATTTCCAACGGTGGGAAGAGGTTCAAAAGGGGATGGGGGTGAATGTGACTGCTCAACCCGACTCTGAGGCTTCTAACCCGGGTAGCTCGGCCGGGTTTGATCCGGCGGTTCTGCCGACGGTCTCGTCTTCGAGGCCGGTGCCTCCCCCGTGTACAGGCCGATTTTCGTGCATTTCCAACGGTGGGAAGTGGTCCAAAAGGGAATGGGGGTGGACGTGTCTGCTCATACCGACTTTGAGACTTGTAAGCCGGGTAGCTCAGCCGGGTTTGTTCCGGCGGTTCTGCCGACGGTCTCGTCATCGAGGGGGGAGCCTCCCCCGTGTCCAGGCCGATTTTCATGCATTTCCAACCGTGGGAAGTGGTCCAAAAGGGAATGGGGGTGAATGTGACTGCTCATACCGACTTTGAGACTTTTAAGCCGGGTAGCTCAGCCGGGTTTGACCCGGCGGTTCTGCCGACGGCCTCGCCTTCGAGGGGGGAGCGTCCCCCGTGTTCAGGCCGAATTTTGTGCATTTCGAACCGTGGGAAGTTGCCCAAAAGTCGATGGGAGTGAATGTGACTGCTCAACCCGACTTTGAGACTTGTAAGCCGGGTAGCTCAGCCGGGTTTGACCCGGCGGTTCTGCCGACGGTCTCGTCTTCGAGGCGGGTGCCTCCCCCGTGTACAGGCCGATTTTCATGCATTTCGTACCGTGGGAAGCGGTCCAAAAGGGGATGGGAGTGAACGTGACTGCTCATACCGACTTTGGCGCTTCCGAGCCGGGTAGCTCAGCCGGGTTTGACCCGGCGGTTCTGCCGACGGTCTCGTCTTCGAGGCGGGTGCCTCTCCCGTGTACAGGCCGATTTTCGTGCATTTCCAACCGTGGGAAGTGGTCCAAAAGGGAATGGGGGTGGACGTGACTGCTCAACCCGGCTTTGAGACTTGTAAGCCGGGTAGCTCAGCCGGGTTTGACCCGGCGGTTCTGCCGACGGTCCCGCCTTCGAGGGCGGACCCTCCCCCGTGTACAGGCCGATTTTCGTGCATTTCCAACGGTGGGAAGAGGTCCAAAAGGGGATGGGAGTGAACGTGACTGCTCAACCCGACTCTGAGGCTTCTAACCCGGGTAGCTCGGCCGGGTTTGACCCGTCGATTCTGCCGATGGTCTCGTTTTGGAGGGGGGAGCCTCCCCCGTGTTCAGTCCGATTTTCGTGCATTTCGAACCGTGGGAAGCGGCCCAAAAGGGGATGGGAGTGAATGTGACTGCTCATACCGACTTTGGCGCTTCCGAGCCTGGTAGCTCAGCCGGGTTTGATCCGGCGGTTCTGCCGACGGTCTCGTCTTCGAGGCGGCTCCCTCCCCCGTGTACAGGCCGATTTTCATGCATTTCGTACCGTGGGAAGTGGTCCAAAAGGGAATGGGGGTGGACGTGACTGCTCATACCGACATCGAGACTTGTAAGCCGTGTAGCTCGGCCGGGTTTGATCCGGCGGGTCTGCCGACGGTCTCGTCTTCGAGAGGGGGGCCTCCCCCGTGTACAGGCCGATTTTCGTGCATTTCCAACGGTGGGAAGAGGTTCAAAAGGGGATGGGGGTGAATGTGACTGCTCAACCCGACTCTGAGGCTTCTAACCCGGGTAGCTCGGCCGGGTTTGATCCGGCGGTTCTGCCGACGGTCTCGTCTTCGAGGCCGGTGCCTCCCCCGTGTACAGGCCGATTTTCGTGCATTTCCAACGGTGGGAAGTGGTCCAAAAGGGAATGGGGGTGAATGTGACTGCTCATACCGACTTTGAGACTTTTAAGCCGGGTAGCTCAGCCGGGTTTGACCCGGCGGTTCTGCCGACGGCCTCGCCTTCGAGGGGGGAGCGTCCCCCGTGTTCAGGCCGAATTTTGTGCATTTCGAACCGTGGGAAGTTGCCCAAAAGTCGATGGGAGTGAATGTGACTGCTCAACCCGACTTTGAGACTTGTAAGCCGGGTAGCTCAGCCGGGTTTGACCCGGCGGTTCTGCCGACGGTCTCGTCTTCGAGGCGGGTGCCTCCCCCGTGTACAGGCCGATTTTCATGCATTTCGTACCGTGGGAAGCGGTCCAAAAGGGGATGGGAGTGAACGTGACTGCTCATACCGACTTTGGCGCTTCCGAGCCGGGTAGCTCAGCCGGGTTTGACCCGGCGGTTCTGCCGACGGTCTCGTCTTCGAGGCGGGTGCCTCTCCCGTGTACAGGCCGATTTTCGTGCATTTCCAACCGTGGGAAGTGGTCCAAAAGGGAATGGGGGTGGACGTGACTGCTCAACCCGGCTTTGAGACTTGTAAGCCGGGTAGCTCAGCCGGGTTTGACCCGGCGGTTCTGCCGACGGTCCCGCCTTCGAGGGCGGACCCTCCCCCGTGTACAGGCCGATTTTCGTGCATTTCCAACGGTGGGAAGAGGTCCAAAAGGGGATGGGAGTGAACGTGACTGCTCAACCCGACTCTGAGGCTTCTAACCCGGGTAGCTCGGCCGGGTTTGACCCGTCGATTCTGCCGATGGTCTCGTTTTGGAGGGGGGAGCCTCCCCCGTGTTCAGTCCGATTTTCGTGCATTTCGAACCGTGGGAAGCGGCCCAAAAGGGGATGGGAGTGAATGTGACTGCTCATACCGACTTTGGCGCTTCCGAGCCTGGTAGCTCAGCCGGGTTTGACCCGGCGGTTCTGCCGACGGTCTCGTCTTCGAGGCGGGTGCCTCCCCCGTGTACAGGCCGATTTTCATGCATTTCGTACCGTGGGAAGCGGTCCAAAAGGGGATGGGAGTGAACGTGACTGCTCATACCGACTTTGGCGCTTCCGAGCCGGGTAGCTCAGCCGGGTTTGACCCGGCGGTTCTGCCGACGGTCTCGTCTTCGAGGCGGGTGCCTCTCCCGTGTACAGGCCGATTTTCGTGCATTTCCAACCGTGGGAAGTGGTCCAAAAGGGAATGGGGGTGGACGTGACTGCTCAACCCGGCTTTGAGACTTGTAAGCCGGGTAGCTCAGCCGGGTTTGACCCGGCGGTTCTGCCGACGGTCCCGCCTTCGAGGGCGGACCCTCCCCCGTGTACAGGCCGATTTTCGTGCATTTCCAACGGTGGGAAGAGGTCCAAAAGGGGATGGGAGTGAACGTGACTGCTCAACCCGACTCTGAGGCTTCTAACCCGGGTAGCTCGGCCGGGTTTGACCCGTCGATTCTGCCGATGGTCTCGTTTTGGAGGGGGGAGCCTCCCCCGTGTTCAGTCCGATTTTCGTGCATTTCGAACCGTGGGAAGCGGCCCAAAAGGGGATGGGAGTGAATGTGACTGCTCATACCGACTTTGGCGCTTCCGAGCCTGGTAGCTCAGCCGGGTTTGATCCGGCGGTTCTGCCGACGGTCTCGTCTTCGAGGCGGCTCCCTCCCCCGTGTACAGGCCGATTTTCATGCATTTCGTACCGTGGGAAGTGGTCCAAAAGGGAATGGGGGTGGACGTGACTGCTCATACCGACATCGAGACTTGTAAGCCGTGTAGCTCGGCCGGGTTTGATCCGGCGGGTCTGCCGACGGTCTCGTCTTCGAGAGGGGGGCCTCCCCCGTGTACAGGCCGATTTTCGTGCATTTCCAACGGTGGGAAGAGGTTCAAAAGGGGATGGGGGTGAATGTGACTGCTCAACCCGACTCTGAGGCTTCTAACCCGGGTAGCTCGGCCGGGTTTGATCCGGCGGTTCTGCCGACGGTCTCGTCTTCGAGGCCGGTGCCTCCCCCGTGTACAGGCCGATTTTCGTGCATTTCCAACGGTGGGAAGTGGTCCAAAAGGGAATGGGGGTGGACGTGTCTGCTCATACCGACTTTGAGACTTGTAAGCCGGGTAGCTCAGCCGGGTTTGTTCCGGCGGTTCTGCCGACGGTCTCGTCATCGAGGGGGGAGCCTCCCCCGTGTCCAGGCCGATTTTCATGCATTTCCAACCGTGGGAAGTGGTCCAAAAGGGAATGGGGGTGAATGTGACTGCTCATACCGACTTTGAGACTTTTAAGCCGGGTAGCTCAGCCGGGTTTGACCCGGCGGTTCTGCCGACGGCCTCGCCTTCGAGGGGGGAGCGTCCCCCGTGTTCAGGCCGAATTTTGTGCATTTCGAACCGTGGGAAGTTGCCCAAAAGTCGATGGGAGTGAATGTGACTGCTCAACCCGACTTTGAGACTTGTAAGCCGGGTAGCTCAGCCGGGTTTGACCCGGCGGTTCTGCCGACGGTCTCGTCTTCGAGGCGGGTGCCTCCCCCGTGTACAGGCCGATTTTCATGCATTTCGTACCGTGGGAAGCGGTCCAAAAGGGGATGGGAGTGAACGTGACTGCTCATACCGACTTTGGCGCTTCCGAGCCGGGTAGCTCAGCCGGGTTTGACCCGGCGGTTCTGCCGACGGTCTCGTCTTCGAGGCGGGTGCCTCTCCCGTGTACAGGCCGATTTTCGTGCATTTCCAACCGTGGGAAGTGGTCCAAAAGGGAATGGGGGTGGACGTGACTGCTCAACCCGGCTTTGAGACTTGTAAGCCGGGTAGCTCAGCCGGGTTTGACCCGGCGGTTCTGCCGACGGTCCCGCCTTCGAGGGCGGACCCTCCCCCGTGTACAGGCCGATTTTCGTGCATTTCCAACGGTGGGAAGAGGTCCAAAAGGGGATGGGAGTGAACGTGACTGCTCAACCCGACTCTGAGGCTTCTAACCCGGGTAGCTCGGCCGGGTTTGACCCGTCGATTCTGCCGATGGTCTCGTTTTGGAGGGGGGAGCCTCCCCCGTGTTCAGTCCGATTTTCGTGCATTTCGAACCGTGGGAAGCGGCCCAAAAGGGGATGGGAGTGAATGTGACTGCTCATACCGACTTTGGCGCTTCCGAGCCTGGTAGCTCAGCCGGGTTTGATCCGGCGGTTCTGCCGACGGTCTCGTCTTCGAGGCGGCTCCCTCCCCCGTGTACAGGCCGATTTTCATGCATTTGCAACGGTGGGAAGTTGCCCAAAAGGGGATGGGAGTGAATGTGACTGCTCAACCCGACTTCGAGACTTGTAAGCCGGGTAGCTCAGCCGGGTTTGACCCGGCGGTTCTGCCGACGGTCTCGCCTTCGAGGGGGGAGCCTCCCCCGTGTACAGGCCGATTTCCGTGCATTTCCAACGGTGGGAAGAGGTTCAAAAGGGGATGGGAGTGAATGTGACTGCTCAACCCGACTCTGAGGCTTCTAACCCGGGTAGCTCGGCCGGGTTTGATCCGGCGGTTCTGCCGACGGTCTCGTCTTCGAGGCCGGTGCCTCCCCCGTGTACAGGCCGATTTTCGTGCATTTCCAACGGTGGGAAGAGGTTCAAAAGGGGATGGGGGTGAATGCGACTGCTCAACCCGACTCTGAGGCTTCTAACCCGGGTAGCCCGGCCGGGTTTGACCCGGCGGTTCTGCCGTCGGTCTCGCCTTCGAGGGCGGAGCCTCCCCCGTGTACAGGCCGATTTTCATGCATTTGCAACGGTGGGAAGTTGCCCAAAAGTCGATGGGAGTGAATGTGACTGCTCAACCCGACTTTGAGACTTTTAAGCCGGGTAGCTCAGCCGGGTTTGACCCGGCGGTTCTGCCGACGGTCTCGCCTTCGAGGGGGGAGCCTCCCCCGTGTACAGGCCGATTTTCGTGCATTTCCAACGGTGGGAAGAGGTTCAAAAGGGGATGGGAGTGAATGTGACTGCTCAACCCGACTCTGAGGCTTCTAACCCGGGTAGCTCGGCCGGGTTTGATCCGGCGGTTCTGCCGACGGTCTCGTCTTCGAGGCCGGTGCCTCCCCCGTGTACAGGCCGATTTTCGTGCATTTCCAACGGTGGGAAGTGGTCCAAAAGGGAATGGGGGTGGACGTGTCTGCTCATACCGACTTTGAGACTTGTAAGCCGGGTAGCTCAGCCGGGTTTGTTCCGGCGGTTCTGCCGACGGTCTCGTCATCGAGGGGGGAGCCTCCCCCGTGTCCAGGCCGATTTTCATGCATTTCCAACCGTGGGAAGTGGTCCAAAAGGGAATGGGGGTGAATGTGACTGCTCATACCGACTTTGAGACTTTTAAGCCGGGTAGCTCAGCCGGGTTTGACCCGGCGGTTCTGCCGACGGTCTCGCCTTCGAGGGGGGAGCGTCCCCCGTGTTCAGGCCGAATTTTGTGCATTTCGAACCGTGGGAAGTTGCCCAAAAGTCGATGGGAGTGAATGTGACTGCTCAACCCGACTTTGAGACTTGTAAGCCGGGTAGCTCAGCCGGGTTTGACCCGGCGGTTCTGCCGACGGTCTCGTCTTCGAGGCGGGTGCCTCCCCCGTGTACAGGCCGATTTTCATGCATTTCGTACCGTGGGAAGCGGTCCAAAAGGGGATGGGAGTGAACGTGACTGCTCAACCCGACTTTGGCGCTTCCGAGCCGGGTAGCTCAGCCGGGTTTGACCCGGCGGGTCTGCCGACGGTCTCGCCTTCGAGGGGGGAGCGTCCCCCGTGTTCAGGCCGAATCTTGTGCATTTCGAACCGTGGGAAGTTGCCCAAAAGTCGATGGGAGTGAATGTGACTGCTCAACCCGACTTTGAGACTTGTAAGCCGGGTAGCTCAGCCGGGTTTGACCCGGCGGTTCTGCCGACGGTCTCGTCTTCGAGGCGGATGCCACCCCCGTGTACAGGCCGATTTTCGTGCATTTCCAACCGTGGGAAGTGGTCTAAAAGTCGATGGGAGTGAACGTGACTGCTCAACCCGACTCTGAGGCTTCTAACCCGGGTAGCTCGGCCGGGTTTGACCCGGCGGTTCTGCCGACGGTCTCGTCTTCGAGGCGGGTGCCTCCCCCGTGTACAGGCCGATTTTCGTGCATTTCGAACCGTGGGAAGTGGTCTAAAAGTCGATGGGAGTGAACGTGACTGCTCAACCCGACTTTGAGACTTGTAAGCCGGGTAGCTCAGCCAGGTTTGACCCGGCGGTTCTGCCGACGGTCTCGCCTTCGAGGGCGGACCCTCCCCCGTGTACAGGCCGATTTTCGTGCATTTCGAACCGTGGGAAGTGGTCTAAAAGTCGATGGGAGTGAACGTGACTGCTCAACCCGACTTTGAGACCTGTAACGCGGGTAGCTCAGCCGGATTTGACCCGGCGGTTCTGGCGACGGTCTCGCCTTCGAGGGGGGAGCGTCCCCCGTGTTCAGGCCGAATTTTGTGCATTTCGAACCGTGGGAAGTTGCCCAAAAGTCGATGGGAGTGAATGTGACTGCTCAACCCGACTTTGGCGCTTCCGAGCCGGGTAGCTCAGCCGGGTTTGACCCGGCGGTTCTGCCGACGGTCTCGTCTTCGAGGAGGGTGCCTCCCCCGTGTACAGGCCGATTTTCATGCATTTCGTACCGTGGGAAGTGGTCCAAAAGGGAATAGGGGTGGACGTGACTGCTCATACCGACATTGAGACTTGTAAGCCGTGTAGCTCGGCCGGGTTTGATCCGGCGGGTCTGCCGACGGTCTCGTCTTCGAGGCGGGTGCCTCCCCCGTGTACAGGCCGATTTTCGTGCATTTCGAACCGTGGGAAGTGGTCCAAAAGGGGATGGGGGTGGACGTGACTGCTCAACCCGACTTTGAGGCTTCTAACCCGGGTAGCTCAGCCGGGTTTGACCCGGCGGTTCTGCCGACGGTCTCGCCTTCGAGGGGGGAGCCTCCCCCGTGTACAGGCCGATTTTCGTGCATTTCGAACCGTGGGAAGTGGCCCAAAAGGGGATGGGAGTGAATGTGACTGATCAACCCGACTTTGGCGCTTCCGAGCCGGGTAGCTCAGCCGGGTTTGACCCGGCGGTTCTGCCGACGGTCTCGTCTTCGAGGCGGGTGCCTCCCCCGTGTACAGGCCGATTTTCATGCATTTCGTACCGTGGGAAGTGGTCCAAAAGGGAATGGGGGTGGACGTGACTGCTCATACCGACATCGAGACTTGTAAGCCGTGTAGCTCGGCCGGGTTTGATCCGGCGGGTCTGCCGACGGTCTCGTCTTCGAGAGGGGGGCCTCCCCCGTGTACAGGCCGATTTTCGTGCATTTCCAACGGTGGGAAGAGGTTCAAAAGGGGATGGGGGTGAATGTGACTGCTCAACCCGACTCTGAGGCTTCTAACCCGGGTAGCTCGGCCGGGTTTGATCCGGCGGTTCTGCCGACGGTCTCGTCTTCGAGGCCGGTGCCTCCCCCGTGTACAGGCCGATTTTCGTGCATTTCCAACGGTGGGAAGTGGTCCAAAAGGGAATGGGGGTGAATGTGACTGCTCATACCGACTTTGAGACTTTTAAGCCGGGTAGCTCAGCCGGGTTTGACCCGGCGGTTCTGCCGACGGTCTCGCCTTCGAGGGGGGAGCGTCCCCCGTGTTCAGGCCGAATTTTGTGCATTTCGAACCGTGGGAAGTTGCCCAAAAGTCGATGGGAGTGAATGTGACTGCTCAACCCGACTTTGAGACTTGTAAGCCGGGTAGCTCAGCCGGGTTTGACCCGGCGGTTCTGCCGACGGTCTCGTCTTCGAGGCGGGTGCCTCCCCCGTGTACAGGCCGATTTTCATGCATTTCGTACCGTGGGAAGCGGTCCAAAAGGGGATGGGAGTGAACGTGACTGCTCATACCGACTTTGGCGCTTCCGAGCCGGGTAGCTCAGCCGGGTTTGACCCGGCGGGTCTGCCGACGGTCTCGCCTTCGAGGGGGGAGCGTCCCCCGTGTTCAGGCCGAATCTTGTGCATTTCGAACCGTGGGAAGTTGCCCAAAAGTCGATGGGAGTGAATGTGACTGCTCAACCCGACTTTGGCGCTTCCGAGCCGGGTAGCTCAGCCGGGTTTGACCCGGCGGTTCTGCCGACGGTCTCGTCTTCGAGGCCGGTGCCTCCCCCGTGTACAGGCCGATTTTCGTGCATTTCCAACGGTGGGAAGTGGTCCAAAAGGGAATGGGGGTGGACGTGTCTGCTCATACCGACTTTGAGACTTGTAAGCCGGGTAGCTCAGCCGGGTTTGTTCCGGCGGTTCTGCCGACGGTCTCGTCATCGAGGGGGGAGCCTCCCCCGTGTCCAGGCCGATTTTCATGCATTTCCAACGGTGGGAACAGGTTCAAAAGGGGATGGGAGTGATTGTGACTGCTCAACCCGACTCTAGGGCTTCTAACCCGGGTAGCCCGGCCGGGTTTGACCCGGCGGTTCTGCCGACGGTCTCGTCTTCGAGGCGGGTGCCTCCCCCGTGTACAGGCCGATTTTCATGCATTTCGTACCGTGGGAAGTGGTCCAAAAGGGAATGGGGGTGGACGTGTCTGCTCATACCGACTTTGAGACTTGTAAGCCGGGTAGCTCAGCCGGGTTTGTTCCGGCGGGTCTGCCGACGGTCTCGTCTTCGAGAGGGGGGGGGCCTCCCCCGTGTACAGGCCGATTTTCGTGCATTTCCAACGGTGGGAACAGGTTCAAAAGGGGATGGGAGTGAATGTGACTGCTCAACCCGACTCTGAGGCTTCTAACCCGGGTAGCTCGGCCGGGTTTGACCCGGCGGTTCTGCCGTCGGTCTCGCCTTCGAGAGGGGCGCCTCCCCCGTGTACAGGCCGATTTTCGTGCATTTCCAACGGTGGGAACAGGTTCAAAAGGGGATGGGGGTGAATGCGACTGCTCAACCCGACTCTGAGGCTTCTAACCCGGGTAGCTCAGCCGGGTTTGACCCGGCGGGTCTGCCGACGGTCTCGTCTTCGAGGCGGGTGCCTCCCCCGTATACAGGCCGATTTTCATGCATTTCGAACCGTGTGAAGTGGTCCAAAAGGGAATGGGGGTGGACGTGTCTGCTCATACCGACTTTGAGACTTGTAAGCCGGGTAGCTCAGCCGGGTTTGTTCCGGCGGTTCTGCCGACGGTCTCGTCTTCGAGGCGGGTGCCTCCCCCGTGTACAGGCCGATTTTCGTGCATTTGCAACGGTGGGAAGTTGCCCAAAAGTCGATGGGAGTGAATGTGACTGCTCAACCCGACTCTGAGGCTTCTAACCCGGGTAGCTCGGCCGGGTTTGACCCGGCGGTTCTGCCGACGGTCTCGTCTTCGAGGCGGGTGCCTCCCCCGTGTACAGGCCGATGTTCGTGCATTTCGAACCGTGGGAAGTGGTCTAAAAGTCGATGGGAGTGAACGTGACTGCTCAACCCGACTTTGAGACTTGTAAGCCGGGTAGCTCAGCCAGGTTTGACCCGGCGGTTCTGCCGACGGTCTCGCCTTCGAGGGCGGACCCTCCCCCGTGTACAGGCCGGTTTTCGTGCATTTCGAACCGTGGGAAGTGATCCAAAAGGGAATGGGGGTGAACGTGACTGCCCAACCCGGCTTTGAGACTTGTAAGCCGGGTAGCTCAGCCGGGTTGGACCCGGCGGTTCTGCCGACGGTCTCGACTTCGAGGCGGGTGCCTCCCCCGTGTACAGGCCGATTTTCATGCATTTGCAACGGTGGGAAGTTGCCCAAAAGTCGATGGGAGTGAATGTGACTGCTCAACCCGACTTCGAGACTTGTAAGCCGGGTAGCTCAGCCGGGTTTGACCCGGCGGTTCTGCCGACGGTCTCGCCTTCGAGGGGGGAGCCTCCCCCGTGTACAGGCCGATTTTCGTGCATTTCCAACGGTGGGAACAGGTTCAAAAGGGGATGGGAGTGATTGTGACTGCTCAACCCGACTCTAGGGCTTCTAACCCGGGTAGCCCGGCCGGGTTTGACCCGGCGGTTCTGCCGACGGTCTCGTCTTCGAGGCGGGTGCCACCCCCGTATACAGGCCGATTTTCATGCATTTCGAACCGTGGGAAGTGGTCCAAAAGGGAATGGGGGTGGACGTGTCTGCTCATACCGACTTTGAGACTTGTAAGCCGGGTAGCTCAGCCGGGTTTGATCCGGCGGTTCTGCCGACGGTCTCGCCTTCGAGGGGGGAGCCTCCCCCGTGTTCAGTCCGATTTCCATGCATTTCCAACCGTGGGAAGTTGCCCAAAAGGGGATGGGAGTGAATGTGACTGCTCAACCCGACTTTGGCGCTTCCGAGCCGGGTAGCTCAGCCGGGTTTGACCCGGCGGTTCTGCCGACGGTCTCGTCTTCGAGGCGGGTGCCTCCCCCGTGTACAGGCCGATTTTCATGCATTTGGAACCGTGGGAAGTGGTCCAAAAGGGAATGGGGGTGGACGTGACTGCTCATACCGACTTTGAGACTTGTAAGCCGGGTAGCTCAGCCGGGTTTGACCCGGCGGTTCTGCCGACGGTCTCGCCTTCGAGGGGGGAGCCTCCCCCGTGTTCAGTCCGATTTTCGTGCATTTCCCACGGTGGGAAATGGTATCTTTCATTACGGGGACAAGGGTCTGAAGCGGTGAAGTCAGTAACCGGCATAGTTAAGGAAAGGGTTCGAATTTTCTCAACAGTACGAAAAAAGTGAGCAGGGAAGCTAGAGAAGGTGTCAGTGAGTCCCAAACGAGTGAACCGCAAAACTTAGGGAAATGCCCGAAAGCGTTTTAAAGGGTGAAATCGGGAACGAGGAAATGATGGGAAAGTGCCTGAAAGTGCTAAATGAGTAAACAGAAAAACGAAGAAAAATGTTTGAAAAGAAGAAGTGAGTAACCAGGAAAACTTAGAAAAATGTTCAAAACGAAGAAATCAGTAACCAGGAAAACTTAGAAAAATGATCAAAAAGAAGAAATGAGTAACCAGGAAAACTTAGAAAAATGTTTAAAAAGAAGAAATCAGTAACCAGGAAAACTTAGGAAAATGTTTAAAAAGAAGAAGTGAGTAACCAGAAAAACTTAGAAAAATGTTTAAAAAGAAGAAATCAGTAACCAGAAAAACTGCGAAAAATGTTTAAAAAGAAGAAATGAGTAACCAGAAAAACTTAGAAAAATGTTTAAAAAGAAGAAATCAGTAACCAGGAAAACTTAGAAAAATGTTTAAAAAGAAGAAATCAGTAACCAGGAAAACTTAGAAAAATGTTATAAAAGAAGAAGTGAGTAACCAGAAAAACTTAGAAAAATGTTTAAAAAGAAGAAATCAGTAACCAGAAAAACTGCGAAAAATGTTTAAAAAGAAGAAATCAGTAACCAGACAAACTGCGAAAAATGTTTAAAAAGAAGAAATCAGTAACCAGGAAAACTTAGAAAAATGTTTAAAAAGAAGAAGTGAGTAACCAGAAAAACTTAGAAAAATGTTTAAAAAGAAGAAATCAGTAACCAGAAAAACTGCGAAAAATGTTTAAAAAGAAGAAATCAGTAACCAGGAAAACTTAGAAAAATGTTTAAAAAGAAGAAATCAGTAACCAGAAAAACTTAGAAAAATGTTTCAAAAGAAGAAGTGAGTAACCAGAAAAACTTAGAAAAATGTTTAAAAAGAAGAAATCAGTAACCAGGAAAACTTAGAAAAATGTTTAAAAAGAAGAAATCAGTAACCAGAAAAACTGCGAAAAATGTTTAAAAAGAAGAAATCAGTAACCAGAAAAACTGCGAAAAATGTTTAAAAAGAAGAAATCAGTAACCAGACAAACTGCGAAAAATGTTTAAAAAGAAGAAATCAGTAACCAGAAAAACTTAGAAAAATGTTTAAAAAGAAGAAATCAGTAACCAGAAAAACTGCGAAAAATGTTTAAAAAGAAGAAATCAGTAACCAGAAAAACTTAGAAAAATGTTTAAAAAGAAGAAGTGAGTAACCAGAAAAACTTAGAAAAATGTTTAAAAAGAAGAAATGAGTAACCAGGAAAACTTAGAAAAATGTTTAAAAAGAAGAAATCAGTAACCAGAAAAACTTAGAAAAATGTTTAAAAAGAAGAAATGAGTAACCAGAAAAACTTAGAAAAATGTTTAAAAAGAAGAAATCAGTAACCAGAAAAACGGCGAAAAATGTTTAAAAAGAAGAAATCAGTAACCAGAAAAACGGCGAAAAATGTTTAAAAAGAAGAAATCAGTAACCAGACAAACTGCGAAAAATGTTTAAAAAGAAGAAATCAGTAACCAGAAAAACTTAGAAAAATGTTTAAAAAGAAGAAATCAGTAACCAGGAAAACTTGGAAAAAAACACTTAGAAAAATTTTCAGCAAAGTGTGAAAAATATTCTAAGTGTCAGCGGAGGAAAATGCTGCAGCATCGGGAAAGATTCGCAAACTTACACCGAACATGTGCTCCGAAGTGCCGGAGGAATTGGGTGAATTGAGCCCGGCAAATGGCCAGCTGTCGTTTTGTGCCTGCAGCCCGAAAACTTTAACTTTGTCTGTCGCGGAAGTCCGGACCGAGAAAAATCCAAACGGTTTTGACCGGACCGAGTTCCAGACCGATGCAGTCAAATTTGGAATTCAGACCCATTCAGTGCCACTTGTAGTTTTTCCGCAGTGAGGTTGGCGGGGTACCCGGAGATATATGGGAACACGATTTTTAGAACAAAATGGCGGCGCGGGACCGTTCTGAAAGGCATCCGAAAAACGGTTCCACGGGCATAGCACTTTAATGACAGGTATGAGTGCATGCCGGAGAGCTCTTGGAAGTCGAATTTTTGACACTTTGTCAATTTTTTGACAGATTTGACAAACTCTTTCTGTCTGTTCTAAGAGTCAGTCAGAGACTTGTGCGGCGGTCTTTTGACACTATTGGAGGGCGGGCAAACCCCACGTTGACTCCGGCCGTCCCTCCACAGGCGCTCGTGTCCAAAATGAAGGCGAGAGACGCGAGTGGCCTGGTTCCCTTGGGTGTTGCCAAGAAGGCTGCGGGCTGACCGTTGCCTGAGCACTCCCTAAAGCCTCTTGTGATGAGAGCAGACCTCGCCTGCCGCACGACCGGCTCTGGGAGTCGTTGGGCCGCTATTTGTGAATAGTCTGGTCCTCCTCTGCCACCCGGACAAGCGCGATGGCTCTGCCGCCCTGCGGTGCTCGTCACCCAGGTTTGGGGAACACGATACTCGTAACAAAAATAAAAGGCGGCTCGGGACCTGCAGGCGAAAGGGGTCCCGTGGTGCTAAGCACGTCGACTTCGGGTCTCGGTGCAAGCCGGAGAGCTCACGGAAGTCTAAAGTTTTCGGCACGTGGTCGAATCTTTTCAAAGGCTTACCCGGCTCTTTCCGTCCATTCTGAGAGTAAGTCAGAGGCCGGTGCGGAGGTCTCTTGACAATCGGAGGGGGTGGTGGCCCTCCGCAGGCGCTCGTGTCGAAAATGAAGGCGAGAGACGCGAGTGGCCTGGTTCCCCTGGGTGTTGCCAGGAAGGCTGCGGGCTGACCCTTGCCTGAGCACTCCCTAAAGCCTCTTGTGATGAGAGCAGACCTCGCGCGCCGCACGACCGGCTCTGGGAGTCGTTGGGCCGCTATCTGTGAATAGTCTGGTCCTCCTCTGCCACCCGGCCAAGTGCGATGGCTCTGCCGCCCTGCGGTGCTCGTCACGCAGGTATGGGGCACACGATGCTCGTAACAGCAAATAAAGGCGGCTCGGGACCTGCAGGCGAAAGGGGTCCCGTGGTGCTTAGCACGTCGACTTCGGGTCTCGGTGCAAGCCGGAGAGCTCACGGAAGTCTAAAGTTTTCGGCACGTGGTCGAATCTTTTGAAAGGCTTACCCGGCTCTTTCCGTCCATTCTGAGAGTCAGTCAGAGGCCGGTGCGGCGGTCTATTGACGACCGGAGGCTCCCATGGGTGTTGCGATGAGGGTGGAGGGCACAGAACCTTGCCTTAGCACTCCCTAATAAAGCCTCTTGTGAAGAGAGCAGACCTCGCGCGCCGCACGACCGGCTCTGGGAGTCGTTGGGCCGCTATCTGTGAATAGTCTGGTCCTCCTCTGCCACCCGGCCAAGTGCGATGGCTCTGCCGCCCTGCGGTGCTCGTCACGCAGGTATGGGGCACACGATGCTCGTAACAGCAAATAAAGGCGGCTCGGGACCTGCAGGCGAAAGGGGTCCCGTGGTGCTTCGCACGTCGACTTCGGGTCTCGGTGCAAGCCGGAGAGCTCACGGAAGTCTAAAGTTTTCGGCACGTGGTCGAATCTTTTGAAAGGCTTACCCGGCTCTTTCCGTCCATTCTGAGAGTCAGTCAGAGGCCGGTGCGGCGGTCTATTGACGACCGGAGGCTCCCATGGGTGTTGCGATGAGGGTGGAGGGCACAGAACCTTGCCTTAGCACTCCCTAATAAAGCCTCTTGTGAAGAGAGCAGACCTCGCGCGCCGCACGACCGGCTCTGGGAGTCGTTGGGCCGCTATCTGCGAATAGTCGGGTCCTCCTCTGCCACCCGGCCAAGTGCGATGGCTCTGCCGCCCTGCGGTGCTCGTCACGCAGGTATGGGGCACACGATGCTCGTAACAGCAAATAAAGGCGGCTCGGGACCTGCAGGCGAAAGGGGTCCCGTGGTGCTTCGCACGTCGACTTCGGGTCTCGGTGCAAGCCGGAGAGCTCACGGAAGTCTAAAGTTTTCGGCACGTGGTCGAATCTTTTGAAAGGCTTACCCGGCTCTTTCCGTCCATTCTGAGAGTCAGTCAGAGGCCGGTGCGGCGGTCTATTGACGACCGGAGGCTCCCATGGGTGTTGCGATGAGGGTGGAGGGCACAGAACCTTGCCTTAGCACTCCCTAATAAAGCCTCTTGTGAAGAGAGCAGACCTCGCGCGCCGCACGACCGGCTCTGGGAGTCGTTGGGCCGCTATCTGTGAATAGTCGGGTCCTCCTCTGCCACCCGGCCAAGTGCGATGGCTCTGCCGCCCTGCGGTGCTCGTCACGCAGGTATGGGGCACACGATGCTCGTAACAGCAAATAAAGGCGGCTCGGGACCTGCAGGCGAAAGGGGTCCCGTGGTGCTTAGCACGTCGACTTCGGGTCTCGGTGCAAGCCGGAGAGCTCACGGAAGTCTAAAGTTTTCGGCACGTGGTCGAATCTTTTGAAATGCTTACCCGGCTCTTTCCGTCCATTCTGAGAGTCAGTCAGAGGCCGGTGCGGCGGTCTATTGACGACCGGAGGCTCCCATGGGTGTTGCGATGAGGGTGGAGGGCACAGAACCTTGCCTTAGCACTCCCTAATAAAGCCTCTTGTGAAGAGAGCAGACCTCGCGCGCCGCACGACCGGCTCTGGGAGTCGTTGGGCCGCTATCTGTGAATAGTCTGGTCCTCCTCTGCCACCCGGCCAATCGCGATGGCTCTGCCGCCCTGCGGTGCTTATCACGCAGGTTTGGGGCACACGATACTCGTAACAGCAAATTAAAAATAAAGGCGGCTCGGGACCTGCAGGCGAAAGGGGTCCCGGTGCAAGCCGGAGAGCTCACGGAAGTCTAAAGTTTTCGGCACGTGGTCGAATCTTTTGAAAGGCTTACACGGCTCTTTCCGTCCATTCTGAGAGTTAAGTCAGAGGCCTGTGCGGAGGTCTCTCGACGACATGAGGAGTTGGCTAACCCTGGGTGTTGCGATGAGGGTGGAGGCCGCAGAACCTTGCCTTAGCACTCCCTAAAGCCACTTGTGATGAGAGCAGACCTCGCGTGCCGCACCACCGGCTCTGGGAGTCGTTGGGCCGCTATCTGTGAATAGTCTGGTCCTCCTCTGCCACCCGGCCAAGCGCGATGGCTCTGCCGCCCTGCGGTGCTTATCACGCAGGTTTGGGGCACACGATACTCGTAACAGAAAATTAAAAATAAAGGCGGCTCGGGACCTGCAGGCGAAAGGGGTCCCGGTGCAAGCCGGAGAGCTCAGGGAAGTCTAAAGTTTTCGGCACGTGGTCGAATCTTTTGAAAGGCTTACCCGGCTCTTTCCGTCCATTCTGAGAGTTAAGTCAGAGGCCTGTGCGGAGGTCTCTCGACGACATGAGGGGTTGGCTAACCCTGGGTGTTGCGATGAGGGTGGAGGCTGCAGAACCTTGCCTTAGCACTCCCTAAAGCCACTTGTGATGAGAGCAGACCTCGCGTGCCGCACCACCGGCTCTGGGAGTCGTTGGGCCGCTATCTGTGAATAGTCTGGTCCTCCTCTGCCACCCGGCCAAGCGCGATGGCTCTGCCGCCCTGCGGTGCTCGTCACGCAGGTTTGGGGAACGCGATACTTGTAATAACAAATTGAAAAAAAAAGGCGGCTCGGGACCTGCAGGCGAAAGGGGTCCCGTGGTGCTTAGCACGTCGACTTCGGGTCTCGTTGCAAGCCGGAGAGCTCACGGAAGTCTAAAGTTTTCGGCACGTGGTCGAATCTTTTGAAAGGCTTACCCTGCTCTTTCCGTCCATTCTGAGAATAAGTCAGAGGCCGGTGCGGAGGTCTCTTGACAATCGGAGGGGGTGGCGTCCCTCCGCAGGCGCTCGTGTCTAAAATGAAGGCGAGACACGAGTGGCCTAGTTCCCCAGGGTGTTGCCAGAAAGGCTGCGGGCTGACCGTTGCCTTCGCACTCCCTAAAGCCTCTTGTGATGAGAGCAGACCTCGCGCGCCGCACCACCGGCTCTGGGAGTCGTTGGGCCGCTATCTGTGAATAGACTGGTCCTCCTCTGCCACCCGGCTAAGTGCGATGGCTCTGCCGCCCTGCGGTGCCCGTCACGCAGGTTTTTGTGAACACGGAGAGCTCACGGAAGTCTAAAGTTTTCGGCACGTGGTCGAAGCTTTTGACAGGCAGTGACGCTGCCGAACCGATGGCCGGTGCCCGTTCCCGCCTCTGCTTTTCCTAGGGCAAAGCTGCTGCACGCCTCGTGATACTCCGCGGGCGACATGGTGGCGGTGATCCTGCCTCCGTCGCTGCGGTGCGTTGGGGCACGCATCGCCTCTTGGGCGCCCTGTTTTTTTTCAACCAATAGATGTATGTCTCTGCGGGCCGCACCAGGCTGGTGCTCCCCACAGCTTCACGCCACCCTGCTCCGCCCGCACGCCGGCGTGCAGGTGGCTGCTGCTAAAGGTGGGGAGTGTATGTGCGGTCCGGGTGGCTTTCCTCTGGCGAGGGAGAGACCTTAAGCAAACTCAGAGACAAATCTTGACGGTCGATCACTCGTAAAAAATAAAACGTGACAAACTTTGTGTTGGTTCAAGTACGAAAGGATCTCTGTCGGCTTGGGGGTACGCCCGTTTCAACTTGTCTCGCGAGGGTGGTTTCGGGGCCAGCAGGAGAGCTCGTCGGGGTAGCAGGCCCTGCAGCCGTGGTCACCGCCAAACCCCCCCAACTCGAGCAAGTGAAAAAAAAAAGTAACAGGAGCGAAAGCATCTCTGTCGGCTTGGGGGTACGCCCGTTTCCGTTTCAACTTGTCTCGCGAGGGTGGTTTCGGGGCCAGCAGGAGAGCTCGTCGGGGTAGCAGGCCCTGCAGCCGTGGTCACCGCCAAACCCCCACAACTCGAGCAAGTGAAAAAAAAAAGTAACAAATAAGAAAGGATCGTCGGCTTGGGGGTACGCCCGTTTCCGTTTCAACTTGTCTCGCGAGGGTGGTTTCGGGGCCAGCAGGAGAGCTCGTCGGGGTAGCAGGCCCTGCAGCCGTGGTCACCGCCAAACCCCCACAACTCGAGCAAGTGAAAAAAAAAAGTAACAAATAAGAAAGGATCGTCGGCTTGGGGGTACGCCCGTTTCCGTTTCAACTTGTCTCGCGAGGGTGGTTTCGGGGCCAGCAGGAGAGCTCGTCGGGGTAGCAGGCCCTGCAGCCGTGGTCACCGCCAAATCCCCACAACTCGAGCAAGTGAAAAAAAAAGTAACAAATAAGAAAGGATCGTCGGCTTGGGGGTACGCCCGTTTCCGTTTCAACTTGTCTCGCGGGGGTGGTTTCGGGGCCAGCAGGAGAGCTCGTCGGGGTAGCAGGCCCTGCAGCCGTGGTCACCGCCAAACCCCCCCAACTGTTGGGCGCCTACCTGCGCGGGGCAGGAGGACACTTTCCGATTTCAAATCTCCGTTTGCCGAGTCCACCCCGAACGCACGCGGGCGGGCGGGTTCGCATCACCCTTCGTCACAAGGGGCGAAGCCCGTTCCACCGTCTCGTCAGTAGTGCCGACCGGTCTGTGATCGACGAGGGGAGCCACACCAGGTCCGGCCCTGCTGCTTGGCGGCACCGCGTCGTCGGGAGCTCGCGACAGACGGAGGGTTTCGGTGTACTCTCCAGCCACGGGAAACGAAGCCGGTGATGCAGGCGCCGGTCTTTCGCTCCCAAATCGGCTGGGTTTACATCGTTGCTATCTAGTCACGCTCCCTTCAAACCCGACGGGGTACCTATTCCCCTCACCCGTCTGTGCGTATACAGCCTCTTTGCACTTGCGGGATGGGGGTGGTGGTTTAAAGACTCTCGAGTTGCCGCCCGTCGGTCTCCGAGCTCCGTGCAGTAGTGATCCCCAGCGAACTGCCAGCAGGGCGAACGAGCGATCCCGCTCTCGGTCGGGGCGCCTGGCGTCGATCGGTGGTCGGTGGCTTGCGGGCAAGCTGCGCTGTGAGTGTGGGAACGAGTATGACGAGCCGTTGCCGCGACTCCCAGTCCACCTCGGCGGTGGCTGGGCCGGGCGGGCGTCTGCTCGGGCGAGTGCCGCCCCCGCCTCCTCGCAGGAAGTCCGCTCGCCGACACGCCGCCACGTGCACGCGTCAGTGACGCTGCCGAACCGATGGCCGGTGCCCGTTCCCGCCTCTGCTTTTCCTAGGGCAAAGCTGCTGCACGCCTCGTGATACTAGGCGGGCGACATGGTGGCGGTGATCCTGCCTCCGTCGCTGCGGTGCGTTGGGGCACGCATCGCCTCTTGGGCGCCCTGTCCTCCTCCCCCCAATAGACGTATGTTTCTGCGGGCCGCACCAGGATGGTGCTCCCCATCGCTTCACGCCACCCTGCTCCGCCCGCACGCCGGCGTGCAGGTGGCTGTAGCTCAAGGTGGGGAGCGTATGTGCGGTCCGGGTCGCTTTCCTCTGGCGAGGGAGAGACCTAAAACAAACTCAGACAACTCTTGACGGTGGATCACTCGGCTCGTGCGTCGATGACGAACGCAG
>NW_027310166.1:145000-147500 GCF_047496795.1 Chiloscyllium punctatum
ATGGGCTGCTGTGCAAACCCTGTAACACGCTCTTTCCAAACGTCGGTCTCTTTGCTAAACATCTGAGGCGCTCGCATCAAACCAAGACCTTCAGAACAAAATGTTCAAGATGCCAGAAGACGGGAGAATTCCACTCGATTGCCTGCCACTACCCCAAATGCAAAGGTCCTTTGCAGACGGCGAGGGGAGAATTTCAATGTGAAGCATGTGAGGCCAACTTCACAACGAAAAGCGGCCTTGGGCAACATGAAAGGCATATGCACCCGGTCTTGAGGAACAACAAGCGCATAGAGGCCGACAAGCCTACAGCAAAGAGAAGGAAAGGAGCATGGTCCGAAGAGGAAGAAAGCCTCTTGGAGCAACTTGAAATAAGCCTCGCTGGAGCAAGATTCATCAATGTCGAGATTGCTAAGGTCATAACAACTAAGACCGCAAAGCAGATCTCAGACAAACGGAGATTGCTTCAGAAGAAACGGCTTACACAGGTAGCAGCCCCGACAACCCCGATAACATCGGAAAGAGAGGAGCACGAGACCAGACCAGAGGAGGATAATGGCTCGACTGCACAAGATGAACAACAAGTCCCATACAAAATCCCGGCCAAACTCCCTAAACACAGGGAAGTTGATGAACACATCAAACAGGCCGAAGAACTATTGCAGAAAGCCAATGATCCACTCTGTATGGCTCAAGCTCGGGGTTTGGTAGACTGTATTACAGACGAAATATACGGTGGTCATAACGAGAAAAACCCCCGCAGACGGCAAAGAGAGAACAATCGAAAGGCCGAAAAGAAGGGTAACAACAACGGGGCTAAGAAACGTTATGCCACCAAGAAAGCGGCATATAAAGATGCCCAAGAACTATACAGAAACAACAGGCGCCAGCTAGCCAGAAAGTTAATGGGTGCACCAGATACATCCCAATGCCCCATCTCACGAGAGGAACTGGAAACCAAATTCCGTGAGAAATTGTCCAAGGCGAACAACAAAGCGGACATAAGGAACTTTGCTGGTTATGCTGGCCGTGTTGATGACAACCTACTCCTGGGACCAATTGGGGAAGAGGAGGTAGAAGATGCCCTGAAAGGAATTGACAGACACAGTGCACCAGGGCCAGATGGCAAAAAGCTGAAAGACCTAGAAGCCATCCAGGAGACCGACGCCTCCCGTATACCTCGCCTCTTCACCCTATGGTTAAAAACAAGATCTATCCCAGAGAGCATGAAAAAGAGCCGGACAGTGCTCATTCCTAAATGTGAGGACAAGGATCGACTAAAGAACCTAGACAACTGGCGCCCCATCACAATCGGGCCAATGCTTCTCCGACTGTTCACTAAAATTATGGCAAAGAGGTTAAGCAAGGCGGTTAACATCAACCCGAGACAGAAAGGATTCCTGGCAGCCACGCCGGGCTGTAACGAGAATATTGCTATCCTCCAGAATGTCATCAAAGGATCAAAAAAGAACAGAAAGGAGCTAGCCGTTGTCTTTGTCGATCTGGCCAAAGCTTTCGATTCAGTCGGCCACAAACTGCTCATTGGCTCGCTAAAGAGGATGAAAACACCTACGGCCTTCGTGGATCTGATCCGCGACCTCTACACCAATAACACTACGGTGATTGAGGGCAAAGGCAAGCCCACGGAACAGATCAAGATCGAGAGAGGCGTGAAGCAAGGCGATCCGCTTTCACCATTGCTATTCAATATCGCAATCGACCCTCTGATCAGTACCCTGGAGCAGGCAGGCCAGGGAATAACCATGCCGTTTGGAGACAAAACGGTGAAATGTACAGCATTGGCTTTTGCTGATGATATCGCACTACTGAGCAACTCTCACGCTGGGATGCAAGAGAACTTGAAGATCCTCCAGTCTTATTGCGATAAGACAGGCCTAGATATTAATATCAAGAAAACCAAAGGCTTCCACTTCACATGCAAAAGGAAGACCTTCATGTACAATCATGAGGCAAAATGGAGGATAAGAAAAGAAACCATCACATACATCCCACCAGGCGACACAGAGAAATACCTGGGAGCCCGGATAGACCCATGGGCTGGCGTTAAAGAGAGTGAATGGGAGGACAAGCTCAAAACCTGGGTTGAAGGCTTAAGATCAGCGCCTCTCAAACCAACTCAGAGACTGGAGCTTCTCAGAGTGCATGTCATCCCAAGATTGTACTTCCACCTGATACTGACAGAGGCGTCTCAGAACACCTTGGTGAAGCTGGATCAGATCATTCGGAATGCGGTAAAAGAATTCCTACACTTGCCACAACACGTCGCTGACGGTTTACTGTACTCAAAGAACAAGGATGGAGGTCTGGCAATACCAAAGCTCGAGATTCAAATTCCATCTGCAATTATTAGAAAGCGAGAATCTCTGGAGCGCTCAACCGACCCAATCATCAAAGCGTCCTTCCAATTCAGGGAAGAGAGCAATAAGGAAACCATCGAAGAATTTCGATCACTCAATGTACTTCGAGAAATTAAAGGTTTCCT
>NW_027310166.1:152500-178267 GCF_047496795.1 Chiloscyllium punctatum
AGTTGGCTTCAAATAGTGGTGGGGGCTTAATTATCGCCGAGGGGAGCATGTCCCGGTGGTGTGGCCGAGGATGGAGTGCCTTTTGAAGGGGGTGTTTCTGAATTTGGACCCTTTTTGAGTTGCATGGCCGGATGGGTGTGGTTTTGAAGGGTGTGTCTGTCTGGAGTGGCACCGGCGTTGGTGTGAGGCTGAGGGTGGGCGTTCGGTTCCTGGTTAGGGATAGGGAAAGGGTGAGACTTAGCTTTAGTGCTCGTGCCCCCGATTTTGGTAATGTTTGACGTCAATTTTCCAAGGAGGCGAATGCAAGGCTTCAGAGGGACTTTGAGTGTTCGGGGGCGGGGTAGCTCAGCCGGATTTGCCCCGGCGGTTCTGCGGACGGTGTTGACTTCGAGGGCGGACCGGCCCCCGTGTTCAGTCCGAATATCGTGCATTGTTAACGGCGGGAAGTGTTCCAAAAGGGAATGGGATTGAATGTGACTGCTGAAGCCGACTTTGAGACCTGTAACGCGGGTAGCTCAGCCGGATTTGACCCGGCGGTTCTGGCGACGGTCTCGCCTTCGAGGGGGGAGCGCCCCGCGTGTTCAGGCCGAATTTTGTGCATTTCCATCGGCGGGAAGAGGTCCAAACGGGAATGGGATTGAATGTGACTGCTGAAGCCGACATTGAGACCTCTAACGCGGGTAGCTCGGCCGGATTTGACCCGGCGGTTCTGCCGAAGGTCTCACCTTCGAGGGGGGAGCGTCCCGCGTGTTCAGGCCGAATATCGTGCATTGTTAACGGCGGGAAGTGTTCCAAAAGGGAATGGGATTGAATGTGACTGCTGAAGCCGACATTGAGACCTCTAACGCGGGTAGCTCGGCCGGATTTGACCCGGCGGTTCTGGCGACGGTCTCGCCTTCGAGGGGGGAGCGTCCCGCGTGTTCAGGCCGAATTTTGTGCATTTCCATCGGCGGGAAGAGGTCCAAACGGGAATGGGACTGAATGTGACTGCTGAAGCCGACATTGAGACCTCTAACGCGGGTAGCTCGGCCGGATTTGACCCGGCGGTTCTGCCGAAGGTCTCACCTTCGAGGGGGGAGCGTCCCGCGTGTTCAGGCCGAATTTTGTGCATTTCCATCGGCGGGAAGAGGTCCAAACGGGAATGGGATTGAATGTGACTGCTGAAGCCGACATTGAGACCTCTAACGCGGGTAGCTCGGCCGGATTTGACCCGGCGGTTCTGCCGAAGGTCTCACCTTCGAGGGGGGAGCGCCCACCGTGTACAGGCCGATTTTCATGCATTTCCAACCGTGGGAAGGGGTCCGAAAGGGGATGGGGGTGAACGTGACTGCTCAACCCGACTTTGAGACCTGTAACGCGGGTAGCTCAGCCGGATTTGACCCGGCGGTTCTGGCGACGGTCTCGCCTTCGAGGGGGGAGCGTCCCGCGTGTTCAGGCCGAATTTTGTGCATTTCCATCGGCGGGAAGAGGTCCAAACGGGAATGGGATTGAATGTGACTGCTGAAGCCGACATTGAGACCTCTAACGCGGGTAGCTCGGCCGGATTTGACCCGGCGGTTCTGCCGAAGGTCTCACCTTCGAGGGGGGAGCGTCCCGCGTGTTCAGGCCGAATTTTGTGCATTTCCATCGGCGGGAAGAGGTCCAAACGGGAATGGGATTGAATGTGACTGCTGAAGCCGACATTGAGACCTCTAACGCGGGTAGCTCGGCCGGATTTGACCCGGCGGTTCTGCCGAAGGTCTCACCTTCGAGGGGGGAGCGCCCACCGTGTACAGGCCGATTTTCATGCATTTCCAACCGTGGGAAGGGGTCCGAAAGGGGATGGGGGTGAACGTGACTGCTCAACCCGACTTTGAGACCTGTAACGCGGGTAGCTCAGCCGGATTTGACCCGGCGGTTCTGGCGACGGTCTCGCCTTCGAGGGGGGAGCGCCCCGCGTGTTCAGGCCGAATTTTGTGCATTTCCATCGGCGGGAAGAGGTCCAAACGGGAATGGGATTGAATGTGACTGCTGAAGCCGACATTGAGACCTCTAACGCGGGTAGCTCGGCAGGATTTGACCCGGCGGTTCTGCCGAAGGTCTCACCTTCGAGGGGGGAGCGCCCACCGTGTACAGGCCGATTTTCATGCATTTCCAACCGTGGGAAGGGGGCCGAAAGGGGATGGGGGTGAATGTGACTGCTCAACCCGACTTTGAGGCATCTAACCCGGGTAGCTCAGCCGGGTTTGACCCGGCGGTTCTGCCGACTGCCTCGCCTTCGAGGGGGGAGCGTCCCCCGTGTACAGGCCGATTTTCATGCATTTCGAACCGTGGGAAGTGGCCCAAAAGGGGATGGGGGTGAATGTGACTGCTCAACCCGACTTTGGCGCTTCCGAGCCGGGTAGCTCAGCCGGGTTTGACCCGGCGGTTCTGCCGACGGTCTCGTCTTCGAGGCGGGTGCCTCCCCCGTGTACAGGCCGATTTTCATGCATTTCGTACCGTGGGAAGTGGTCCAAAAGGGAATGGGGGTGGACGTGACTGCTCATACCGACATCGAGACTTGTAAGCCGTGTAGCTCGGCCGGGTTTGATCCGGCGGGTCTGCCGACGGTCTCGTCTTCGAGAGGGGGGCCTCCCCCGTGTACAGGCCGATTTTCGTGCATTTCCAACGGTGGGAAGAGGTTCAAAAGGGGATGGGGGTGAATGTGACTGCTCAACCCGACTCTGAGGCTTCTAACCCGGGTAGCTCGGCCGGGTTTGACCCGGCGGTTCTGCCGTCGGTCTCGCCTTCGAGAGGGGCGCCTCCCCCGTGTACAGGCCGATTTTCGTGCATTTCCAACGGTGGGAAGAGGTTCAAAAGGGGATGGGGGTGAATGTGACTGCTCAACCCGACTCTGAGGCTTCTAACCCGGGTAGCCCGGCCGGGTTTGACCCGGCGGTTCTGCCGTCGGTCTCGCCTTCGAGGGCGGAGCCTCCCCCGTGTACAGGCCGATTTTCGTGCATTTCAAACCGTGGGAAGCGGTCCAAAAGGGGATGGGAGTGAATGTGACTGCTCATACCGACCTTGGCGCTTCCGACCCGGGTAGCTCAGCCGGGTTTGACCCGGCGGTTCTGCCGACGGTCTCGCCTTCGAGGGGGGAGCGTCCCCCGTGTTCAGGCCGAATTTTGTGCATTTCGAACCGTGGGAAGTTGCCCAAAAGTCGATGGGAGTGAATGTGACTGCTCAACCCGACTTTGGCGCTTCCGAGCCGGGTAGCTCAGCCGGGTTTGACCCGGCGGTTCTGCCGACGGTTTCGTCTTCGAGGCGGGTGCCTCCCCCGTGTACAGGCCGATTTTCATGCATTTCGTACCGTGGGAAGTGGTCCAAAATGGAATAGGGGTGGACGTGACTGCTCATACCGACATTGAGACTTGTAAGCCGTGTAGCTCGGCCGGGTTTGATCCGGCGGGTCTGCCGACGGTCTCGTCTTCGAGGCGGGTGCCTCCCCCGTGTACAGGCCGATTTTCGTGCATTTCGAACCGTGGGAAGTGGTCCAAAAGGGGATGGGGGTGGACGTGACTGCTCAACCCGACTTTGAGGCTTCTAACCCGGATAGCTCGGCCGGGTTTGACCCGGCGGTTCTGCCGACGGTCTCGTCATCGAGGGGGGAGCCTCCCCCGTGTCCAGGCCGATTTTCGTGCATTTCCAACCGTGGGAAGTGGTCCAAAAGGGAATGGGGGTGGACGTGACTGCTCAACCCGGCTTTGAGACTTGTAAGCCGGGTAGCTCAGCCGGGTTTGACCCGGCGGTTCTGCCGACGGTCCCGCCTTCGAGGGCGGACCCTCCCCCGTGTACAGGCCGATTTTCGTGCATTTCCAACGGTGGGAAGAGGTCCAAAAGGGGATGGGAGTGAACGTGACTGCTCAACCCGACTCTGAGGCTTCTAACCCGGGTAGCTCGGCCGGGTTTGACCCGTCGATTCTGCCGATGGTCTCGTTTTGGAGGGGGGAGCCTCCCCCGTGTTCAGTCCGATTTTCGTGCATTTCGAACCGTGGGAAGTGGCCCAAAAGGGGATGGGAGTGAATGTGACTGCTCATACCGACTTTGGCGCTTCCGAGCCTGGTAGCTCAGCCGGGTTTGATCCAGCGGTTCTGCGGACGGTCTCGTCTTCGAGGCGGCTCCCTCCCCCGTGTACAGGCCGATTTTCATGCATTTGCAACGGTGGGAAGTTGCCCAAAAGGGGATGGGAGTGAATGTGACTGCTCAACCCGACTTCGAGACTTGTAAGCCGGGTAGCTCAGCCGGGTTTGACCCGGCGGTTCTGCCGACGGTCTCGCCTTCGAGGGGGGAGCCTCCCCCGTGTACAGGCCGATTTCCGTGCATTTCCAACGGTGGGAAGAGGTTCAAAAGGGGATGGGAGTGAATGTGACTGCTCAACCCGACTCTGAGGCTTCTAACCCGGGTAGCTCGGCCGGGTTTGATCCGGCGGTTCTGCCGACGGTCTCGTCTTCGAGGCCGGTGCCTCCCCCGTGTACAGGCCGATTTTCGTGCATTTCCAACGGTGGGAAGAGGTTCAAAAGGGGATGGGGGTGAATGCGACTGCTCAACCCGACTCTGAGGCTTCTAACCCGGGTAGCCCGGCCGGGTTTGACCCGGCGGTTCTGCCGTCGGTCTCGCCTTCGAGGGCGGAGCCTCCCCCGTGTACAGGCCGATTTTCATGCATTTGCAACGGTGGGAAGTTGCCCAAAAGTCGATGGGAGTGAATGTGACTGCTCAACCCGACTTTGAGACTTTTAAGCCGGGTAGCTCAGCCGGGTTTGACCCGGCGGTTCTGCCGACGGTCTCGCCTTCGAGGGGGGAGCCTCCCCCGTGTACAGGCCGATTTTCGTGCATTTCCAACGGTGGGAAGAGGTTCAAAAGGGGATGGGAGTGAATGTGACTGCTCAACCCGACTCTGAGGCTTCTAACCCGGGTAGCTCGGCCGGGTTTGATCCGGCGGTTCTGCCGACGGTCTCGTCTTCGAGGCGGGTGCCTCCCCCGTGTACAGGCCGATTTTCATGCATTTCGTACCGTGGGAAGCGGTCCAAAAGGGGATGGGAGTGAACGTGACTGCTCATACCGACTTTGGCGCTTCCGAGCCGGGTAGCTCAGCCGGGTTTGACCCGGCGGTTCTGCCGACGGTCTCGTCTTCGAGGCGGGTGCCTCTCCCGTGTACAGGCCGATTTTCGTGCATTTCCAACCGTGGGAAGTGGTCCAAAAGGGAATGGGGGTGGACGTGACTGCTCAACCCGGCTTTGAGACTTGTAAGCCGGGTAGCTCAGCCGGGTTTGACCCGGCGGTTCTGCCGACGGTCCCGCCTTCGAGGGCGGACCCTCCCCCGTGTACAGGCCGATTTTCGTGCATTTCCAACGGTGGGAAGAGGTCCAAAAGGGGATGGGAGTGAACGTGACTGCTCAACCCGACTCTGAGGCTTCTAACCCGGGTAGCTCGGCCGGGTTTGACCCGTCGATTCTGCCGATGGTCTCGTTTTGGAGGGGGGAGCCTCCCCCGTGTTCAGTCCGATTTTCGTGCATTTCGAACCGTGGGAAGCGGCCCAAAAGGGGATGGGAGTGAATGTGACTGCTCATACCGACTTTGGCGCTTCCGAGCCTGGTAGCTCAGCCGGGTTTGATCCGGCGGTTCTGCCGACGGTCTCGTCTTCGAGGCGGCTCCCTCCCCCGTGTACAGGCCGATTTTCATGCATTTCGTACCGTGGGAAGTGGTCCAAAAGGGAATGGGGGTGGACGTGACTGCTCATACCGACATCGAGACTTGTAAGCCGTGTAGCTCGGCCGGGTTTGATCCGTCGGGTCTGCCGACGGTCTCGTCTTCGAGAGGGGGGCCTCCCCCGTGTACAGGCCGATTTTCGTGCATTTCCAACGGTGGGAAGAGGTTCAAAAGGGGATGGGGGTGAATGTGACTGCTCAACCCGACTCTGAGGCTTCTAACCCGGGTAGCTCGGCCGGGTTTGATCCGGCGGTTCTGCCGACGGTCTCGTCTTCGAGGCCGGTGCCTCCCCCGTGTACAGGCCGATTTTCGTGCATTTCCAACGGTGGGAAGTGGTCCAAAAGGGAATGGGGGTGGACGTGTCTGCTCATACCGACTTTGAGACTTGTAAGCCGGGTAGCTCAGCCGGGTTTGTTCCGGCGGTTCTGCCGACGGTCTCGTCATCGAGGGGGGAGCCTCCCCCGTGTCCAGGCCGATTTTCATGCATTTCCAACCGTGGGAAGTGGTCCAAAAGGGAATGGGGGTGAATGTGACTGCTCATACCGACTTTGAGACTTTTAAGCCGGGTAGCTCAGCCGGGTTTGACCCGGCGGTTCTGCCGACGGCCTCGCCTTCGAGGGGGGAGCGTCCCCCGTGTTCAGGCCGAATTTTGTGCATTTCGAACCGTGGGAAGTTGCCCAAAAGTCGATGGGAGTGAATGTGACTGCTCAACCCGACTTTGAGACTTGTAAGCCGGGTAGCTCAGCCGGGTTTGACCCGGCGGTTCTGCCGACGGTCTCGTCTTCGAGGCGGGTGCCTCCCCCGTGTACAGGCCGATTTTCATGCATTTCGTACCGTGGGAAGCGGTCCAAAAGGGGATGGGAGTGAACGTGACTGCTCATACCGACTTTGGCGCTTCCGAGCCGGGTAGCTCAGCCGGGTTTGACCCGGCGGTTCTGCCGACGGTCTCGTCTTCGAGGCGGGTGCCTCTCCCGTGTACAGGCCGATTTTCGTGCATTTCCAACCGTGGGAAGTGGTCCAAAAGGGAATGGGGGTGGACGTGACTGCTCAACCCGGCTTTGAGACTTGTAAGCCGGGTAGCTCAGCCGGGTTTGACCCGGCGGTTCTGCCGACGGTCCCGCCTTCGAGGGCGGACCCTCCCCCGTGTACAGGCCGATTTTCGTGCATTTCCAACGGTGGGAAGAGGTCCAAAAGGGGATGGGAGTGAACGTGACTGCTCAACCCGACTCTGAGGCTTCTAACCCGGGTAGCTCGGCCGGGTTTGACCCGTCGATTCTGCCGATGGTCTCGTTTTGGAGGGGGGAGCCTCCCCCGTGTTCAGTCCGATTTTCGTGCATTTCGAACCGTGGGAAGCGGCCCAAAAGGGGATGGGAGTGAATGTGACTGCTCATACCGACTTTGGCGCTTCCGAGCCTGGTAGCTCAGCCGGGTTTGATCCGGCGGTTCTGCCGACGGTCTCGTCTTCGAGGCGGCTCCCTCCCCCGTGTACAGGCCGATTTTCATGCATTTCGTACCGTGGGAAGTGGTCCAAAAGGGAATGGGGGTGGACGTGACTGCTCATACCGACATCGAGACTTGTAAGCCGTGTAGCTCGGCCGGGTTTGATCCGTCGGGTCTGCCGACGGTCTCGTCTTCGAGAGGGGGGCCTCCCCCGTGTACAGGCCGATTTTCGTGCATTTCCAACGGTGGGAAGAGGTTCAAAAGGGGATGGGGGTGAATGTGACTGCTCAACCCGACTCTGAGGCTTCTAACCCGGGTAGCTCGGCCGGGTTTGATCCGGCGGTTCTGCCGACGGTCTCGTCTTCGAGGCCGGTGCCTCCCCCGTGTACAGGCCGATTTTCGTGCATTTCCAACGGTGGGAAGTGGTCCAAAAGGGAATGGGGGTGGACGTGTCTGCTCATACCGACTTTGAGACTTGTAAGCCGGGTAGCTCAGCCGGGTTTGTTCCGGCGGTTCTGCCGACGGTCTCGTCATCGAGGGGGGAGCCTCCCCCGTGTCCAGGCCGATTTTCATGCATTTCCAACCGTGGGAAGTGGTCCAAAAGGGAATGGGGGTGAATGTGACTGCTCATACCGACTTTGAGACTTTTAAGCCGGGTAGCTCAGCCGGGTTTGACCCGGCGGTTCTGCCGACGGCCTCGCCTTCGAGGGGGGAGCGTCCCCCGTGTTCAGGCCGAATTTTGTGCATTTCGAACCGTGGGAAGTTGCCCAAAAGTCGATGGGAGTGAATGTGACTGCTCAACCCGACTTTGAGACTTGTAAGCCGGGTAGCTCAGCCGGGTTTGACCCGGCGGTTCTGCCGACGGTCTCGTCTTCGAGGCGGGTGCCTCCCCCGTGTACAGGCCGATTTTCATGCATTTCGTACCGTGGGAAGCGGTCCAAAAGGGGATGGGAGTGAACGTGACTGCTCATACCGACTTTGGCGCTTCCGAGCCGGGTAGCTCAGCCGGGTTTGACCCGGCGGTTCTGCCGACGGTCTCGTCTTCGAGGCGGGTGCCTCTCCCGTGTACAGGCCGATTTTCGTGCATTTCCAACCGTGGGAAGTGGTCCAAAAGGGAATGGGGGTGGACGTGACTGCTCAACCCGGCTTTGAGACTTGTAAGCCGGGTAGCTCAGCCGGGTTTGACCCGGCGGTTCTGCCGACGGTCCCGCCTTCGAGGGCGGACCCTCCCCCGTGTACAGGCCGATTTTCGTGCATTTCCAACGGTGGGAAGAGGTCCAAAAGGGGATGGGAGTGAACGTGACTGCTCAACCCGACTCTGAGGCTTCTAACCCGGGTAGCTCGGCCGGGTTTGACCCGTCGATTCTGCCGATGGTCTCGTTTTGGAGGGGGGAGCCTCCCCCGTGTTCAGTCCGATTTTCGTGCATTTCGAACCGTGGGAAGCGGCCCAAAAGGGGATGGGAGTGAATGTGACTGCTCATACCGACTTTGGCGCTTCCGAGCCTGGTAGCTCAGCCGGGTTTGATCCGGCGGTTCTGCCGACGGTCTCGTCTTCGAGGCGGCTCCCTCCCCCGTGTACAGGCCGATTTTCATGCATTTCGTACCGTGGGAAGTGGTCCAAAAGGGAATGGGGGTGGACGTGACTGCTCATACCGACATCGAGACTTGTAAGCCGTGTAGCTCGGCCGGGTTTGATCCGGCGGGTCTGCCGACGGTCTCGTCTTCGAGAGGGGGGCCTCCCCCGTGTACAGGCCGATTTTCGTGCATTTCCAACGGTGGGAAGAGGTTCAAAAGGGGATGGGGGTGAATGTGACTGCTCAACCCGACTCTGAGGCTTCTAACCCGGGTAGCTCGGCCGGGTTTGATCCGGCGGTTCTGCCGACGGTCTCGTCTTCGAGGCCGGTGCCTCCCCCGTGTACAGGCCGATTTTCGTGCATTTCCAACGGTGGGAAGTGGTCCAAAAGGGAATGGGGGTGAATGTGACTGCTCATACCGACTTTGAGACTTTTAAGCCGGGTAGCTCAGCCGGGTTTGACCCGGCGGTTCTGCCGACGGCCTCGCCTTCGAGGGGGGAGCGTCCCCCGTGTTCAGGCCGAATTTTGTGCATTTCGAACCGTGGGAAGTTGCCCAAAAGTCGATGGGAGTGAATGTGACTGCTCAACCCGACTTTGAGACTTGTAAGCCGGGTAGCTCAGCCGGGTTTGACCCGGCGGTTCTGCCGACGGTCTCGTCTTCGAGGCGGGTGCCTCCCCCGTGTACAGGCCGATTTTCATGCATTTCGTACCGTGGGAAGCGGTCCAAAAGGGGATGGGAGTGAACGTGACTGCTCATACCGACTTTGGCGCTTCCGAGCCGGGTAGCTCAGCCGGGTTTGACCCGGCGGTTCTGCCGACGGTCTCGTCTTCGAGGCGGGTGCCTCTCCCGTGTACAGGCCGATTTTCGTGCATTTCCAACCGTGGGAAGTGGTCCAAAAGGGAATGGGGGTGGACGTGACTGCTCAACCCGGCTTTGAGACTTGTAAGCCGGGTAGCTCAGCCGGGTTTGACCCGGCGGTTCTGCCGACGGTCCCGCCTTCGAGGGCGGACCCTCCCCCGTGTACAGGCCGATTTTCGTGCATTTCCAACGGTGGGAAGAGGTCCAAAAGGGGATGGGAGTGAACGTGACTGCTCAACCCGACTCTGAGGCTTCTAACCCGGGTAGCTCGGCCGGGTTTGACCCGTCGATTCTGCCGATGGTCTCGTTTTGGAGGGGGGAGCCTCCCCCGTGTTCAGTCCGATTTTCGTGCATTTCGAACCGTGGGAAGCGGCCCAAAAGGGGATGGGAGTGAATGTGACTGCTCATACCGACTTTGGCGCTTCCGAGCCTGGTAGCTCAGCCGGGTTTGACCCGGCGGTTCTGCCGACGGTCTCGTCTTCGAGGCGGGTGCCTCCCCCGTGTACAGGCCGATTTTCATGCATTTCGTACCGTGGGAAGCGGTCCAAAAGGGGATGGGAGTGAACGTGACTGCTCATACCGACTTTGGCGCTTCCGAGCCGGGTAGCTCAGCCGGGTTTGACCCGGCGGTTCTGCCGACGGTCTCGTCTTCGAGGCGGGTGCCTCTCCCGTGTACAGGCCGATTTTCGTGCATTTCCAACCGTGGGAAGTGGTCCAAAAGGGAATGGGGGTGGACGTGACTGCTCAACCCGGCTTTGAGACTTGTAAGCCGGGTAGCTCAGCCGGGTTTGACCCGGCGGTTCTGCCGACGGTCCCGCCTTCGAGGGCGGACCCTCCCCCGTGTACAGGCCGATTTTCGTGCATTTCCAACGGTGGGAAGAGGTCCAAAAGGGGATGGGAGTGAACGTGACTGCTCAACCCGACTCTGAGGCTTCTAACCCGGGTAGCTCGGCCGGGTTTGACCCGTCGATTCTGCCGATGGTCTCGTTTTGGAGGGGGGAGCCTCCCCCGTGTTCAGTCCGATTTTCGTGCATTTCGAACCGTGGGAAGCGGCCCAAAAGGGGATGGGAGTGAATGTGACTGCTCATACCGACTTTGGCGCTTCCGAGCCTGGTAGCTCAGCCGGGTTTGATCCGGCGGTTCTGCCGACGGTCTCGTCTTCGAGGCGGCTCCCTCCCCCGTGTACAGGCCGATTTTCATGCATTTCGTACCGTGGGAAGTGGTCCAAAAGGGAATGGGGGTGGACGTGACTGCTCATACCGACATCGAGACTTGTAAGCCGTGTAGCTCGGCCGGGTTTGATCCGGCGGGTCTGCCGACGGTCTCGTCTTCGAGAGGGGGGCCTCCCCCGTGTACAGGCCGATTTTCGTGCATTTCCAACGGTGGGAAGAGGTTCAAAAGGGGATGGGAGTGAATGTGACTGCTCAACCCGACTCTGAGGCTTCTAACCCGGGTAGCTCGGCCGGGTTTGATCCGGCGGTTCTGCCGACGGTCTCGTCTTCGAGGCCGGTGCCTCCCCCGTGTACAGGCCGATTTTCGTGCATTTCCAACGGTGGGAAGTGGTCCAAAAGGGAATGGGGGTGGACGTGTCTGCTCATACCGACTTTGAGACTTGTAAGCCGGGTAGCTCAGCCGGGTTTGTTCCGGCGGTTCTGCCGACGGTCTCGTCATCGAGGGGGGAGCCTCCCCCGTGTCCAGGCCGATTTTCATGCATTTCCAACCGTGGGAAGTGGTCCAAAAGGGAATGGGGGTGAATGTGACTGCTCATACCGACTTTGAGACTTTTAAGCCGGGTAGCTCAGCCGGGTTTGACCCGGCGGTTCTGCCGACGGCCTCGCCTTCGAGGGGGGAGCGTCCCCCGTGTTCAGGCCGAATTTTGTGCATTTCGAACCGTGGGAAGTTGCCCAAAAGTCGATGGGAGTGAATGTGACTGCTCAACCCGACTTTGAGACTTGTAAGCCGGGTAGCTCAGCCGGGTTTGACCCGGCGGTTCTGCCGACGGTCTCGTCTTCGAGGCGGGTGCCTCCCCCGTGTACAGGCCGATTTTCATGCATTTCGTACCGTGGGAAGCGGTCCAAAAGGGGATGGGAGTGAACGTGACTGCTCATACCGACTTTGGCGCTTCCGAGCCGGGTAGCTCAGCCGGGTTTGACCCGGCGGTTCTGCCGACGGTCTCGTCTTCGAGGCGGGTGCCTCTCCCGTGTACAGGCCGATTTTCGTGCATTTCCAACCGTGGGAAGTGGTCCAAAAGGGAATGGGGGTGGACGTGACTGCTCAACCCGGCTTTGAGACTTGTAAGCCGGGTAGCTCAGCCGGGTTTGACCCGGCGGTTCTGCCGACGGTCCCGCCTTCGAGGGCGGACCCTCCCCCGTGTACAGGCCGATTTTCGTGCATTTCCAACGGTGGGAAGAGGTCCAAAAGGGGATGGGAGTGAACGTGACTGCTCAACCCGACTCTGAGGCTTCTAACCCGGGTAGCTCGGCCGGGTTTGACCCGTCGATTCTGCCGATGGTCTCGTTTTGGAGGGGGGAGCCTCCCCCGTGTTCAGTCCGATTTTCGTGCATTTCGAACCGTGGGAAGCGGCCCAAAAGGGGATGGGAGTGAATGTGACTGCTCATACCGACTTTGGCGCTTCCGAGCCTGGTAGCTCAGCCGGGTTTGATCCGGCGGTTCTGCGGACGGTCTCGTCTTCGAGGCGGCTCCCTCCCCCGTGTACAGGCCGATTTTCATGCATTTGCAACGGTGGGAAGTTGCCCAAAAGGGGATGGGAGTGAATGTGACTGCTCAACCCGACTTCGAGACTTGTAAGCCGGGTAGCTCAGCCGGGTTTGACCCGGCGGTTCTGCCGACGGTCTCGCCTTCGAGGGGGGAGCCTCCCCCGTGTACAGGCCGATTTCCGTGCATTTCCAACGGTGGGAAGAGGTTCAAAAGGGGATGGGAGTGAATGTGACTGCTCAACCCGACTCTGAGGCTTCTAACCCGGGTAGCTCGGCCGGGTTTGATCCGGCGGTTCTGCCGACGGTCTCGTCTTCGAGGCCGGTGCCTCCCCCGTGTACAGGCCGATTTTCGTGCATTTCCAACGGTGGGAAGAGGTTCAAAAGGGGATGGGGGTGAATGCGACTGCTCAACCCGACTCTGAGGCTTCTAACCCGGGTAGCCCGGCCGGGTTTGACCCGGCGGTTCTGCCGTCGGTCTCGCCTTCGAGGGCGGAGCCTCCCCCGTGTACAGGCCGATTTTCATGCATTTGCAACGGTGGGAAGTTGCCCAAAAGTCGATGGGAGTGAATGTGACTGCTCAACCCGACTTTGAGACTTTTAAGCCGGGTAGCTCAGCCGGGTTTGACCCGGCGGTTCTGCCGACGGTCTCGCCTTCGAGGGGGGAGCCTCCCCCGTGTACAGGCCGATTTTCGTGCATTTCCAACGGTGGGAAGAGGTTCAAAAGGGGATGGGAGTGAATGTGACTGCTCAACCCGACTCTGAGGCTTCTAACCCGGGTAGCTCGGCCGGGTTTGATCCGGCGGTTCTGCCGACGGTCTCGTCTTCGAGGCGGGTGCCTCCCCCGTGTACAGGCCGATTTTCATGCATTTCGTACCGTGGGAAGCGGTCCAAAAGGGGATGGGAGTGAACGTGACTGCTCATACCGACTTTGGCGCTTCCGAGCCGGGTAGCTCAGCCGGGTTTGACCCGGCGGTTCTGCCGACGGTCTCGTCTTCGAGGCGGGTGCCTCTCCCGTGTACAGGCCGATTTTCGTGCATTTCCAACCGTGGGAAGTGGTCCAAAAGGGAATGGGGGTGGACGTGACTGCTCAACCCGGCTTTGAGACTTGTAAGCCGGGTAGCTCAGCCGGGTTTGACCCGGCGGTTCTGCCGACGGTCCCGCCTTCGAGGGCGGACCCTCCCCCGTGTACAGGCCGATTTTCGTGCATTTCCAACGGTGGGAAGAGGTCCAAAAGGGGATGGGAGTGAACGTGACTGCTCAACCCGACTCTGAGGCTTCTAACCCGGGTAGCTCGGCCGGGTTTGACCCGTCGATTCTGCCGATGGTCTCGTTTTGGAGGGGGGAGCCTCCCCCGTGTTCAGTCCGATTTTCGTGCATTTCGAACCGTGGGAAGCGGCCCAAAAGGGGATGGGAGTGAATGTGACTGCTCATACCGACTTTGGCGCTTCCGAGCCTGGTAGCTCAGCCGGGTTTGATCCGGCGGTTCTGCCGACGGTCTCGTCTTCGAGGCGGCTCCCTCCCCCGTGTACAGGCCGATTTTCATGCATTTCGTACCGTGGGAAGTGGTCCAAAAGGGAATGGGGGTGGACGTGACTGCTCATACCGACATCGAGACTTGTAAGCCGTGTAGCTCGGCCGGGTTTGATCCGTCGGGTCTGCCGACGGTCTCGTCTTCGAGAGGGGGGCCTCCCCCGTGTACAGGCCGATTTTCGTGCATTTCCAACGGTGGGAAGAGGTTCAAAAGGGGATGGGGGTGAATGTGACTGCTCAACCCGACTCTGAGGCTTCTAACCCGGGTAGCTCGGCCGGGTTTGATCCGGCGGTTCTGCCGACGGTCTCGTCTTCGAGGCCGGTGCCTCCCCCGTGTACAGGCCGATTTTCGTGCATTTCCAACGGTGGGAAGTGGTCCAAAAGGGAATGGGGGTGGACGTGTCTGCTCATACCGACTTTGAGACTTGTAAGCCGGGTAGCTCAGCCGGGTTTGTTCCGGCGGTTCTGCCGACGGTCTCGTCATCGAGGGGGGAGCCTCCCCCGTGTCCAGGCCGATTTTCATGCATTTCCAACCGTGGGAAGTGGTCCAAAAGGGAATGGGGGTGAATGTGACTGCTCATACCGACTTTGAGACTTTTAAGCCGGGTAGCTCAGCCGGGTTTGACCCGGCGGTTCTGCCGACGGCCTCGCCTTCGAGGGGGGAGCGTCCCCCGTGTTCAGGCCGAATTTTGTGCATTTCGAACCGTGGGAAGTTGCCCAAAAGTCGATGGGAGTGAATGTGACTGCTCAACCCGACTTTGAGACTTGTAAGCCGGGTAGCTCAGCCGGGTTTGACCCGGCGGTTCTGCCGACGGTCTCGTCTTCGAGGCGGGTGCCTCCCCCGTGTACAGGCCGATTTTCATGCATTTCGTACCGTGGGAAGCGGTCCAAAAGGGGATGGGAGTGAACGTGACTGCTCATACCGACTTTGGCGCTTCCGAGCCGGGTAGCTCAGCCGGGTTTGACCCGGCGGTTCTGCCGACGGTCTCGTCTTCGAGGCGGGTGCCTCTCCCGTGTACAGGCCGATTTTCGTGCATTTCCAACCGTGGGAAGTGGTCCAAAAGGGAATGGGGGTGGACGTGACTGCTCAACCCGGCTTTGAGACTTGTAAGCCGGGTAGCTCAGCCGGGTTTGACCCGGCGGTTCTGCCGACGGTCCCGCCTTCGAGGGCGGACCCTCCCCCGTGTACAGGCCGATTTTCGTGCATTTCCAACGGTGGGAAGAGGTCCAAAAGGGGATGGGAGTGAACGTGACTGCTCAACCCGACTCTGAGGCTTCTAACCCGGGTAGCTCGGCCGGGTTTGACCCGTCGATTCTGCCGATGGTCTCGTTTTGGAGGGGGGAGCCTCCCCCGTGTTCAGTCCGATTTTCGTGCATTTCGAACCGTGGGAAGCGGCCCAAAAGGGGATGGGAGTGAATGTGACTGCTCATACCGACTTTGGCGCTTCCGAGCCTGGTAGCTCAGCCGGGTTTGATCCGGCGGTTCTGCCGACGGTCTCGTCTTCGAGGCGGCTCCCTCCCCCGTGTACAGGCCGATTTTCATGCATTTCGTACCGTGGGAAGTGGTCCAAAAGGGAATGGGGGTGGACGTGACTGCTCATACCGACATCGAGACTTGTAAGCCGTGTAGCTCGGCCGGGTTTGATCCGTCGGGTCTGCCGACGGTCTCGTCTTCGAGAGGGGGGCCTCCCCCGTGTACAGGCCGATTTTCGTGCATTTCCAACGGTGGGAAGAGGTTCAAAAGGGGATGGGGGTGAATGTGACTGCTCAACCCGACTCTGAGGCTTCTAACCCGGGTAGCTCGGCCGGGTTTGATCCGGCGGTTCTGCCGACGGTCTCGTCTTCGAGGCCGGTGCCTCCCCCGTGTACAGGCCGATTTTCGTGCATTTCCAACGGTGGGAAGTGGTCCAAAAGGGAATGGGGGTGGACGTGTCTGCTCATACCGACTTTGAGACTTGTAAGCCGGGTAGCTCAGCCGGGTTTGTTCCGGCGGTTCTGCCGACGGTCTCGTCATCGAGGGGGGAGCCTCCCCCGTGTCCAGGCCGATTTTCATGCATTTCCAACCGTGGGAAGTGGTCCAAAAGGGAATGGGGGTGAATGTGACTGCTCATACCGACTTTGAGACTTTTAAGCCGGGTAGCTCAGCCGGGTTTGACCCGGCGGTTCTGCCGACGGCCTCGCCTTCGAGGGGGGAGCGTCCCCCGTGTTCAGGCCGAATTTTGTGCATTTCGAACCGTGGGAAGTTGCCCAAAAGTCGATGGGAGTGAATGTGACTGCTCAACCCGACTTTGAGACTTGTAAGCCGGGTAGCTCAGCCGGGTTTGACCCGGCGGTTCTGCCGACGGTCTCGTCTTCGAGGCGGGTGCCTCCCCCGTGTACAGGCCGATTTTCATGCATTTCGTACCGTGGGAAGCGGTCCAAAAGGGGATGGGAGTGAACGTGACTGCTCATACCGACTTTGGCGCTTCCGAGCCGGGTAGCTCAGCCGGGTTTGACCCGGCGGTTCTGCCGACGGTCTCGTCTTCGAGGCGGGTGCCTCTCCCGTGTACAGGCCGATTTTCGTGCATTTCCAACCGTGGGAAGTGGTCCAAAAGGGAATGGGGGTGGACGTGACTGCTCAACCCGGCTTTGAGACTTGTAAGCCGGGTAGCTCAGCCGGGTTTGACCCGGCGGTTCTGCCGACGGTCCCGCCTTCGAGGGCGGACCCTCCCCCGTGTACAGGCCGATTTTCGTGCATTTCCAACGGTGGGAAGAGGTCCAAAAGGGGATGGGAGTGAACGTGACTGCTCAACCCGACTCTGAGGCTTCTAACCCGGGTAGCTCGGCCGGGTTTGACCCGTCGATTCTGCCGATGGTCTCGTTTTGGAGGGGGGAGCCTCCCCCGTGTTCAGTCCGATTTTCGTGCATTTCGAACCGTGGGAAGCGGCCCAAAAGGGGATGGGAGTGAATGTGACTGCTCATACCGACTTTGGCGCTTCCGAGCCTGGTAGCTCAGCCGGGTTTGATCCGGCGGTTCTGCCGACGGTCTCGTCTTCGAGGCGGCTCCCTCCCCCGTGTACAGGCCGATTTTCATGCATTTCGTACCGTGGGAAGTGGTCCAAAAGGGAATGGGGGTGGACGTGACTGCTCATACCGACATCGAGACTTGTAAGCCGTGTAGCTCGGCCGGGTTTGATCCGGCGGGTCTGCCGACGGTCTCGTCTTCGAGAGGGGGGCCTCCCCCGTGTACAGGCCGATTTTCGTGCATTTCCAACGGTGGGAAGAGGTTCAAAAGGGGATGGGGGTGAATGTGACTGCTCAACCCGACTCTGAGGCTTCTAACCCGGGTAGCTCGGCCGGGTTTGATCCGGCGGTTCTGCCGACGGTCTCGTCTTCGAGGCCGGTGCCTCCCCCGTGTACAGGCCGATTTTCGTGCATTTCCAACGGTGGGAAGTGGTCCAAAAGGGAATGGGGGTGAATGTGACTGCTCATACCGACTTTGAGACTTTTAAGCCGGGTAGCTCAGCCGGGTTTGACCCGGCGGTTCTGCCGACGGCCTCGCCTTCGAGGGGGGAGCGTCCCCCGTGTTCAGGCCGAATTTTGTGCATTTCGAACCGTGGGAAGTTGCCCAAAAGTCGATGGGAGTGAATGTGACTGCTCAACCCGACTTTGAGACTTGTAAGCCGGGTAGCTCAGCCGGGTTTGACCCGGCGGTTCTGCCGACGGTCTCGTCTTCGAGGCGGGTGCCTCCCCCGTGTACAGGCCGATTTTCATGCATTTCGTACCGTGGGAAGCGGTCCAAAAGGGGATGGGAGTGAACGTGACTGCTCATACCGACTTTGGCGCTTCCGAGCCGGGTAGCTCAGCCGGGTTTGACCCGGCGGTTCTGCCGACGGTCTCGTCTTCGAGGCGGGTGCCTCTCCCGTGTACAGGCCGATTTTCGTGCATTTCCAACCGTGGGAAGTGGTCCAAAAGGGAATGGGGGTGGACGTGACTGCTCAACCCGGCTTTGAGACTTGTAAGCCGGGTAGCTCAGCCGGGTTTGACCCGGCGGTTCTGCCGACGGTCCCGCCTTCGAGGGCGGACCCTCCCCCGTGTACAGGCCGATTTTCGTGCATTTCCAACGGTGGGAAGAGGTCCAAAAGGGGATGGGAGTGAACGTGACTGCTCAACCCGACTCTGAGGCTTCTAACCCGGGTAGCTCGGCCGGGTTTGACCCGTCGATTCTGCCGATGGTCTCGTTTTGGAGGGGGGAGCCTCCCCCGTGTTCAGTCCGATTTTCGTGCATTTCGAACCGTGGGAAGCGGCCCAAAAGGGGATGGGAGTGAATGTGACTGCTCATACCGACTTTGGCGCTTCCGAGCCTGGTAGCTCAGCCGGGTTTGACCCGGCGGTTCTGCCGACGGTCTCGTCTTCGAGGCGGGTGCCTCCCCCGTGTACAGGCCGATTTTCATGCATTTCGTACCGTGGGAAGCGGTCCAAAAGGGGATGGGAGTGAACGTGACTGCTCATACCGACTTTGGCGCTTCCGAGCCGGGTAGCTCAGCCGGGTTTGACCCGGCGGTTCTGCCGACGGTCTCGTCTTCGAGGCGGGTGCCTCTCCCGTGTACAGGCCGATTTTCGTGCATTTCCAACCGTGGGAAGTGGTCCAAAAGGGAATGGGGGTGGACGTGACTGCTCAACCCGGCTTTGAGACTTGTAAGCCGGGTAGCTCAGCCGGGTTTGACCCGGCGGTTCTGCCGACGGTCCCGCCTTCGAGGGCGGACCCTCCCCCGTGTACAGGCCGATTTTCGTGCATTTCCAACGGTGGGAAGAGGTCCAAAAGGGGATGGGAGTGAACGTGACTGCTCAACCCGACTCTGAGGCTTCTAACCCGGGTAGCTCGGCCGGGTTTGACCCGTCGATTCTGCCGATGGTCTCGTTTTGGAGGGGGGAGCCTCCCCCGTGTTCAGTCCGATTTTCGTGCATTTCGAACCGTGGGAAGCGGCCCAAAAGGGGATGGGAGTGAATGTGACTGCTCATACCGACTTTGGCGCTTCCGAGCCTGGTAGCTCAGCCGGGTTTGATCCGGCGGTTCTGCCGACGGTCTCGTCTTCGAGGCGGCTCCCTCCCCCGTGTACAGGCCGATTTTCATGCATTTCGTACCGTGGGAAGTGGTCCAAAAGGGAATGGGGGTGGACGTGACTGCTCATACCGACATCGAGACTTGTAAGCCGTGTAGCTCGGCCGGGTTTGATCCGGCGGGTCTGCCGACGGTCTCGTCTTCGAGAGGGGGGCCTCCCCCGTGTACAGGCCGATTTTCGTGCATTTCCAACGGTGGGAAGAGGTTCAAAAGGGGATGGGAGTGAATGTGACTGCTCAACCCGACTCTGAGGCTTCTAACCCGGGTAGCTCGGCCGGGTTTGATCCGGCGGTTCTGCCGACGGTCTCGTCTTCGAGGCCGGTGCCTCCCCCGTGTACAGGCCGATTTTCGTGCATTTCCAACGGTGGGAAGTGGTCCAAAAGGGAATGGGGGTGGACGTGTCTGCTCATACCGACTTTGAGACTTGTAAGCCGGGTAGCTCAGCCGGGTTTGTTCCGGCGGTTCTGCCGACGGTCTCGTCATCGAGGGGGGAGCCTCCCCCGTGTCCAGGCCGATTTTCATGCATTTCCAACCGTGGGAAGTGGTCCAAAAGGGAATGGGGGTGAATGTGACTGCTCATACCGACTTTGAGACTTTTAAGCCGGGTAGCTCAGCCGGGTTTGACCCGGCGGTTCTGCCGACGGCCTCGCCTTCGAGGGGGGAGCGTCCCCCGTGTTCAGGCCGAATTTTGTGCATTTCGAACCGTGGGAAGTTGCCCAAAAGTCGATGGGAGTGAATGTGACTGCTCAACCCGACTTTGAGACTTGTAAGCCGGGTAGCTCAGCCGGGTTTGACCCGGCGGTTCTGCCGACGGTCTCGTCTTCGAGGCGGGTGCCTCCCCCGTGTACAGGCCGATTTTCATGCATTTCGTACCGTGGGAAGCGGTCCAAAAGGGGATGGGAGTGAACGTGACTGCTCATACCGACTTTGGCGCTTCCGAGCCGGGTAGCTCAGCCGGGTTTGACCCGGCGGTTCTGCCGACGGTCTCGTCTTCGAGGCGGGTGCCTCTCCCGTGTACAGGCCGATTTTCGTGCATTTCCAACCGTGGGAAGTGGTCCAAAAGGGAATGGGGGTGGACGTGACTGCTCAACCCGGCTTTGAGACTTGTAAGCCGGGTAGCTCAGCCGGGTTTGACCCGGCGGTTCTGCCGACGGTCCCGCCTTCGAGGGCGGACCCTCCCCCGTGTACAGGCCGATTTTCGTGCATTTCCAACGGTGGGAAGAGGTCCAAAAGGGGATGGGAGTGAACGTGACTGCTCAACCCGACTCTGAGGCTTCTAACCCGGGTAGCTCGGCCGGGTTTGACCCGTCGATTCTGCCGATGGTCTCGTTTTGGAGGGGGGAGCCTCCCCCGTGTTCAGTCCGATTTTCGTGCATTTCGAACCGTGGGAAGCGGCCCAAAAGGGGATGGGAGTGAATGTGACTGCTCATACCGACTTTGGCGCTTCCGAGCCTGGTAGCTCAGCCGGGTTTGATCCGGCGGTTCTGCCGACGGTCTCGTCTTCGAGGCGGCTCCCTCCCCCGTGTACAGGCCGATTTTCATGCATTTGCAACGGTGGGAAGTTGCCCAAAAGGGGATGGGAGTGAATGTGACTGCTCAACCCGACTTCGAGACTTGTAAGCCGGGTAGCTCAGCCGGGTTTGACCCGGCGGTTCTGCCGACGGTCTCGCCTTCGAGGGGGGAGCCTCCCCCGTGTACAGGCCGATTTCCGTGCATTTCCAACGGTGGGAAGAGGTTCAAAAGGGGATGGGAGTGAATGTGACTGCTCAACCCGACTCTGAGGCTTCTAACCCGGGTAGCTCGGCCGGGTTTGATCCGGCGGTTCTGCCGACGGTCTCGTCTTCGAGGCCGGTGCCTCCCCCGTGTACAGGCCGATTTTCGTGCATTTCCAACGGTGGGAAGAGGTTCAAAAGGGGATGGGGGTGAATGCGACTGCTCAACCCGACTCTGAGGCTTCTAACCCGGGTAGCCCGGCCGGGTTTGACCCGGCGGTTCTGCCGTCGGTCTCGCCTTCGAGGGCGGAGCCTCCCCCGTGTACAGGCCGATTTTCATGCATTTGCAACGGTGGGAAGTTGCCCAAAAGTCGATGGGAGTGAATGTGACTGCTCAACCCGACTTTGAGACTTTTAAGCCGGGTAGCTCAGCCGGGTTTGACCCGGCGGTTCTGCCGACGGTCTCGCCTTCGAGGGGGGAGCCTCCCCCGTGTACAGGCCGATTTTCGTGCATTTCCAACGGTGGGAAGAGGTTCAAAAGGGGATGGGAGTGAATGTGACTGCTCAACCCGACTCTGAGGCTTCTAACCCGGGTAGCTCGGCCGGGTTTGATCCGGCGGTTCTGCCGACGGTCTCGTCTTCGAGGCCGGTGCCTCCCCCGTGTACAGGCCGATTTTCGTGCATTTCCAACGGTGGGAAGTGGTCCAAAAGGGAATGGGGGTGGACGTGTCTGCTCATACCGACTTTGAGACTTGTAAGCCGGGTAGCTCAGCCGGGTTTGTTCCGGCGGTTCTGCCGACGGTCTCGTCATCGAGGGGGGAGCCTCCCCCGTGTCCAGGCCGATTTTCATGCATTTCCAACCGTGGGAAGTGGTCCAAAAGGGAATGGGGGTGAATGTGACTGCTCATACCGACTTTGAGACTTTTAAGCCGGGTAGCTCAGCCGGGTTTGACCCGGCGGTTCTGCCGACGGTCTCGCCTTCGAGGGGGGAGCGTCCCCCGTGTTCAGGCCGAATTTTGTGCATTTCGAACCGTGGGAAGTTGCCCAAAAGTCGATGGGAGTGAATGTGACTGCTCAACCCGACTTTGAGACTTGTAAGCCGGGTAGCTCAGCCGGGTTTGACCCGGCGGTTCTGCCGACGGTCTCGTCTTCGAGGCGGGTGCCTCCCCCGTGTACAGGCCGATTTTCATGCATTTCGTACCGTGGGAAGCGGTCCAAAAGGGGATGGGAGTGAACGTGACTGCTCAACCCGACTTTGGCGCTTCCGAGCCGGGTAGCTCAGCCGGGTTTGACCCGGCGGGTCTGCCGACGGTCTCGCCTTCGAGGGGGGAGCGTCCCCCGTGTTCAGGCCGAATCTTGTGCATTTCGAACCGTGGGAAGTTGCCCAAAAGTCGATGGGAGTGAATGTGACTGCTCAACCCGACTTTGAGACTTGTAAGCCGGGTAGCTCAGCCGGGTTTGACCCGGCGGTTCTGCCGACGGTCTCGTCTTCGAGGCGGATGCCACCCCCGTGTACAGGCCGATTTTCGTGCATTTCCAACCGTGGGAAGTGGTCTAAAAGTCGATGGGAGTGAACGTGACTGCTCAACCCGACTCTGAGGCTTCTAACCCGGGTAGCTCGGCCGGGTTTGACCCGGCGGTTCTGCCGACGGTCTCGTCTTCGAGGCGGGTGCCTCCCCCGTGTACAGGCCGATTTTCGTGCATTTCGAACCGTGGGAAGTGGTCTAAAAGTCGATGGGAGTGAACGTGACTGCTCAACCCGACTTTGAGACTTGTAAGCCGGGTAGCTCAGCCAGGTTTGACCCGGCGGTTCTGCCGACGGTCTCGCCTTCGAGGGCGGACCCTCCCCCGTGTACAGGCCGATTTTCGTGCATTTCGAACCGTGGGAAGTGGTCTAAAAGTCGATGGGAGTGAACGTGACTGCTCAACCCGACTTTGAGACCTGTAACGCGGGTAGCTCAGCCGGATTTGACCCGGCGGTTCTGGCGACGGTCTCGCCTTCGAGGGGGGAGCGTCCCCCGTGTTCAGGCCGAATTTTGTGCATTTCGAACCGTGGGAAGTTGCCCAAAAGTCGATGGGAGTGAATGTGACTGCTCAACCCGACTTTGGCGCTTCCGAGCCGGGTAGCTCAGCCGGGTTTGACCCGGCGGTTCTGCCGACGGTCTCGTCTTCGAGGAGGGTGCCTCCCCCGTGTACAGGCCGATTTTCATGCATTTCGTACCGTGGGAAGTGGTCCAAAAGGGAATAGGGGTGGACGTGACTGCTCATACCGACATTGAGACTTGTAAGCCGTGTAGCTCGGCCGGGTTTGATCCGGCGGGTCTGCCGACGGTCTCGTCTTCGAGGCGGGTGCCTCCCCCGTGTACAGGCCGATTTTCGTGCATTTCGAACCGTGGGAAGTGGTCCAAAAGGGGATGGGGGTGGACGTGACTGCTCAACCCGACTTTGAGGCTTCTAACCCGGGTAGCTCAGCCGGGTTTGACCCGGCGGTTCTGCCGACGGTCTCGCCTTCGAGGGGGGAGCCTCCCCCGTGTACAGGCCGATTTTCGTGCATTTCGAACCGTGGGAAGTGGCCCAAAAGGGGATGGGAGTGAATGTGACTGATCAACCCGACTTTGGCGCTTCCGAGCCGGGTAGCTCAGCCGGGTTTGACCCGGCGGTTCTGCCGACGGTCTCGTCTTCGAGGCGGGTGCCTCCCCCGTGTACAGGCCGATTTTCATGCATTTCGTACCGTGGGAAGTGGTCCAAAAGGGAATGGGGGTGGACGTGACTGCTCATACCGACATCGAGACTTGTAAGCCGTGTAGCTCGGCCGGGTTTGATCCGGCGGGTCTGCCGACGGTCTCGTCTTCGAGAGGGGGGCCTCCCCCGTGTACAGGCCGATTTTCGTGCATTTCCAACGGTGGGAAGAGGTTCAAAAGGGGATGGGGGTGAATGTGACTGCTCAACCCGACTCTGAGGCTTCTAACCCGGGTAGCTCGGCCGGGTTTGATCCGGCGGTTCTGCCGACGGTCTCGTCTTCGAGGCCGGTGCCTCCCCCGTGTACAGGCCGATTTTCGTGCATTTCCAACGGTGGGAAGTGGTCCAAAAGGGAATGGGGGTGAATGTGACTGCTCATACCGACTTTGAGACTTTTAAGCCGGGTAGCTCAGCCGGGTTTGACCCGGCGGTTCTGCCGACGGTCTCGCCTTCGAGGGGGGAGCGTCCCCCGTGTTCAGGCCGAATTTTGTGCATTTCGAACCGTGGGAAGTTGCCCAAAAGTCGATGGGAGTGAATGTGACTGCTCAACCCGACTTTGAGACTTGTAAGCCGGGTAGCTCAGCCGGGTTTGACCCGGCGGTTCTGCCGACGGTCTCGTCTTCGAGGCGGGTGCCTCCCCCGTGTACAGGCCGATTTTCATGCATTTCGTACCGTGGGAAGCGGTCCAAAAGGGGATGGGAGTGAACGTGACTGCTCATACCGACTTTGGCGCTTCCGAGCCGGGTAGCTCAGCCGGGTTTGACCCGGCGGGTCTGCCGACGGTCTCGCCTTCGAGGGGGGAGCGTCCCCCGTGTTCAGGCCGAATCTTGTGCATTTCGAACCGTGGGAAGTTGCCCAAAAGTCGATGGGAGTGAATGTGACTGCTCAACCCGACTTTGGCGCTTCCGAGCCGGGTAGCTCAGCCGGGTTTGACCCGGCGGTTCTGCCGACGGTCTCGTCTTCGAGGCCGGTGCCTCCCCCGTGTACAGGCCGATTTTCGTGCATTTCCAACGGTGGGAAGTGGTCCAAAAGGGAATGGGGGTGGACGTGTCTGCTCATACCGACTTTGAGACTTGTAAGCCGGGTAGCTCAGCCGGGTTTGTTCCGGCGGTTCTGCCGACGGTCTCGTCATCGAGGGGGGAGCCTCCCCCGTGTCCAGGCCGATTTTCATGCATTTCCAACGGTGGGAACAGGTTCAAAAGGGGATGGGAGTGATTGTGACTGCTCAACCCGACTCTAGGGCTTCTAACCCGGGTAGCCCGGCCGGGTTTGACCCGGCGGTTCTGCCGACGGTCTCGTCTTCGAGGCGGGTGCCTCCCCCGTGTACAGGCCGATTTTCATGCATTTCGTACCGTGGGAAGTGGTCCAAAAGGGAATGGGGGTGGACGTGTCTGCTCATACCGACTTTGAGACTTGTAAGCCGGGTAGCTCAGCCGGGTTTGTTCCGGCGGGTCTGCCGACGGTCTCGTCTTCGAGAGGGGGGGGGCCTCCCCCGTGTACAGGCCGATTTTCGTGCATTTCCAACGGTGGGAACAGGTTCAAAAGGGGATGGGAGTGAATGTGACTGCTCAACCCGACTCTGAGGCTTCTAACCCGGGTAGCTCGGCCGGGTTTGACCCGGCGGTTCTGCCGTCGGTCTCGCCTTCGAGAGGGGCGCCTCCCCCGTGTACAGGCCGATTTTCGTGCATTTCCAACGGTGGGAACAGGTTCAAAAGGGGATGGGGGTGAATGCGACTGCTCAACCCGACTCTGAGGCTTCTAACCCGGGTAGCTCAGCCGGGTTTGACCCGGCGGGTCTGCCGACGGTCTCGTCTTCGAGGCGGGTGCCTCCCCCGTATACAGGCCGATTTTCATGCATTTCGAACCGTGTGAAGTGGTCCAAAAGGGAATGGGGGTGGACGTGTCTGCTCATACCGACTTTGAGACTTGTAAGCCGGGTAGCTCAGCCGGGTTTGTTCCGGCGGTTCTGCCGACGGTCTCGTCTTCGAGGCGGGTGCCTCCCCCGTGTACAGGCCGATTTTCGTGCATTTGCAACGGTGGGAAGTTGCCCAAAAGTCGATGGGAGTGAATGTGACTGCTCAACCCGACTCTGAGGCTTCTAACCCGGGTAGCTCGGCCGGGTTTGACCCGGCGGTTCTGCCGACGGTCTCGTCTTCGAGGCGGGTGCCTCCCCCGTGTACAGGCCGATGTTCGTGCATTTCGAACCGTGGGAAGTGGTCTAAAAGTCGATGGGAGTGAACGTGACTGCTCAACCCGACTTTGAGACTTGTAAGCCGGGTAGCTCAGCCAGGTTTGACCCGGCGGTTCTGCCGACGGTCTCGCCTTCGAGGGCGGACCCTCCCCCGTGTACAGGCCGGTTTTCGTGCATTTC
>NW_027310167.1:0-2500 GCF_047496795.1 Chiloscyllium punctatum
CCCCCCCAGTCTAATCCCACTCTCCCCCCCTCACTCCATTTAATATCCCCCCAGTCTAATCCCACTCTCCCCCCTCACTCCCTTTAATACCCCCCCAGTCTAATCCCACTCTCCCCCCCTCACTCCCCACTCCCTTTAATATCCCCCCCAGTCTAATCCCACTCTCCCCCCTCACTCCCTCTCCCTTTAATATCCCCCCCAGTCTAATCCCACTCTCCCCCCTCACTCCCTTTAATATCCCACCCAGTCTAATCCCACTCTCCCCCCTCACTCCCCACTCCCTTTAATATCCCACCCAGTCTAATCCCACTCTCCCCCCTCACTCCCTTTAATATCCCACCCAGTCTAATCCCACTCTCCCCCCTCACTCCCTTTAATATCCCACCCAGTCTAATCCCACTCTCCCCCCTCACTCCCTTTAATATCCCCCCCAGTCTAATCCCACTCTCCCCCCTCACTCCCTTTAATATCCCCCCAGTCTAATCCCACTCTCCCCCTCACTCCCCTCTCCCTTTAATATCCCCCCCAGTCTAATCCCACTCTCCCCCTCACTCCCTTTAATATCCCACCCAGTCTAATCCCACTCTCCCCCCTCACTCCCTTTAATATCCCCCCCAGTCTAATCCCACACTCCCCCTCACTCCCTTTAATATCCCACCCAGTCTAATCCCACTCTCCCCCCTCACTCCCTTTAATATCCCCCCCAGTCTAATCCCACTCTCTCCCCATTCCCTTTAATATCCCACCCAGTCTAATCCCACTCTCCCCCTCACTCCCTTTAATATCCCCCCCAGTCTAATCCCACTCTCCCCCTCTCTCCCTTTAATATCCCTCCCAGTCTAATCCCACTCTCCCCCCTCACTCCCCTCTCCCTTTAATATCCCCCCAGTCTAATCCCACTCTCCCCCCTCACTCCCCACTCCCTTTAATATCCCACCCAGTCTAATCCCACTCTCCCCCCTCACTCCCTTTAATATCCCACCCAGTCTAATCCCACTCTCCCCCCTCACTCCCTTTAATATCCCACCCAGTCTAATCCCACTCTCCCCCTCACTCCCTTTAATATCCCCCCCAGTCTAATCCCACTCTCCCCCCTCACTCCCTTTAATATCCCACCCAGTCTAATCCCACTCTCCCCCCTCACTCCCCACTCCCTTTAATATCCCACCCAGTCTAATCCCACTCTCCCCCCTCACTCCCTTTAATATCCCACCCAGTCTAATCCCACTCTCCCCCCTCACTCCCCACTCCCTTTAATATCCCCCCAGTCTAATCCCACTCTCCCCCTCACTCCCCACTCCCTTTAATATCACACCCAGTCTAATCCCACTCTCCCCCCTCACTCCCTTTAATATCCCACCCAGTCTAATCCCACTCTCCCCCCTCACTCCCTTTAATATCCCCCCAGTCTAATCCCACTCTCCCCCTCACTCCCTTTAATATCCCACCCAGTCTAATCCCACTCTCCCCCTCACTCCCCACTCCCTTTAATATCCCACCCAGTCTAATCCCACTCTCCCCCCTCACTCCCCTCTCCCTTTAATATCCCCCCCAGTCTAATCCCACTCTCCCCCTCACTCCCCACTCCCTTTAATATCCCACCCAGTCTAATCCCACTCTCCCCCCTCACTCCCTTTAATATCCCCCCAGTCTAATCCCACTCTCCCCCCTCACTCCCTTTAATATCCCACCCAGTCTAATCCCACTCTCCCCCCTCACTCCCTTTAATATCCCACCCAGTCTAATCCCACTCTCCCCCTCACTCCCTTTAATATCCCACCCAGTCTAATCCCACTCTCCCCCCTCACTCCCTTTAATATCCCACCCAGTCTAATCCCACTCTCCCCCCTCACTCCCTTTAATATCCCCCCCAGTCTAATCCCACTCTCCCCCCTCACTCCCTTTAATATCCCACCCAGTCTAATCCCACTCTCCCCCCTCACTCCCTTTAATATCCCACCCAGTCTAATCCCACTCTCCCCCCCTCACTCCCTTTAATATCCCACCCAGTCTAATCCCACTCTCCCCCCCTCACTCCCCACTCCCTTTAATATCCCCCCCAGTCTAATCCCACTCTCCCCACTCACTCCCTTTAATATCCCACCCAGTCTAATCCCACTCTCCCCCCTCACTCCCCACTCCCTTTAATATCCCACCCAGTCTAATCCCACTCTCCCCCTCACTCCCCACTCCCTTTAATATCCCCCCCAGTCTAATCCCACTCTCCCCCTCACTCCCTTTAATATCCCCCCCAGTCTAATCCCACTCTCCCCCCTCACTCCCTTTAATATCCCCCCCAGTCTAATCCCACTCTCCCCCCTCACTCCCTTTAATATCCCACCCAGTCTAATCCCACTCTCCCCCCTCACTCCCCACTCCCTTTAATATCCCCCCAGTCTAATCCCACTCTCCCCCCTCACTCCCTTTAATATCCCCCCCAGTCTAATCCCACTCTCCCCCCTCACTCCCTTTAATATCCCACCCAGTCTAATCCCACTCT
>NW_027310167.1:32500-46857 GCF_047496795.1 Chiloscyllium punctatum
GTTTGGGATGGCCTCCTTTATTGGTCAGAGTATTGAGTACAGGGAGTTGGGAGGGTCATGTTGGGCTGGACAGGACATTGGTTAGGGCACTGTTGGAATATTGTGTGTAATTCCGGTCTCCTTCCCATCGGAAAGAATGTGAAACTTGAAAGGGTTAAGTAAAGGTTTACAAGGAAGTTGGAGGGTGTGAGCTACAGGGAGAGGTTGGACAGGGTGGGGCTGTTTTCCCCGGAGTGTCGGAGGGTGAGGGGGGACCTTATCGAGGGGTTATAAAATCACGAGGGGGACATGGAGAGGGTAAATAGACAAGGTCTTTTCCCCCTGGGGTGGGGGGGCCCAGAACTAGAGGGTTATAAAATCACGGGGGGGTCATGGATAGGGTAAATAGACAAGGTCTTTTCCCCCTGGGGTGGGGGAGCCCAGAACTAGAGGGTTATAAAATCACGAGGGGGACATGGAGAGGGTAAATAGACAAGGTCTTTTCCCCCTGGGGTGGGGGAGCCCAGAACTAGAGGGTTATAAAATCACGAGGGGGACATGGAGAGGGTAAATAGACAAGGTCTTTTCCCCCTGGGGTGGGGGAGCCCAGAACTAGAGGGTTATAAAATCACGAGGGGGACATGGATAGGGTAAATAGACAAGGTCTTTTCCCCCTGGGGTGGGGGAGCTCAGAACTAGAGGGTTATAAAATCACGGGGGGGGACATGGAGAGGGTAAATAGACAAGGTCTTTTCCCCCTGGGGTGGGGGGAGTCCAGAACTAGAGGGGTGTAGGTTTAGGGTGAGAGGGGAAAGATATAAAAGGGACCGAAGGGGAAGGTTTTCCCCCAGAGGGTGGTCCGTGTGTGGAATGAGCTGCCAGAGGATTGGGTGGGGGCTGGGACAATGACAACATTGAAGAGGCATTTGGGTGGGGACATGGATAGGAAGGGTTTGGGGGGATATGGGACAGATGCTGGGATATGGGGCTGGATTCGGTTCCCGGAGAGTTGGGTCAGCATGGACAGGTCGGGCTGAAGGGTCTCTGTGACTCTCGGTGACAGCAGCAGGGATGGGCTGGCTGGCTGGAGCAGGTTCCGGAATAATGTCCGACCCAGGATCGCCGGGGGGGGGGGGGGGGGGGGGGGGAGGGAGGGGGCGGGCTGGGATGGGATGGGAGGAGGAGGCCAGGAGAAATCCCCATGGATGAGAGGTCTGGACTCCGAGAGGTGAGAGAGGAGACTGGGGCGTGTCCCAGATGGGGATCGGGAGGAGGGCGAGGGGGTGGGGGGTGGGGGGTTAGAGACATGTTGGGGACAGACAGGGCAGTCAGGTTCGTCAGTGGGTAACCCCCGGTTCAAATCCCCCTTCGGGGTGATACTCTGTCTGGGATATCTCCCAGTGCCTCGGCAGGATTCCTCCGCGTTCCCTCCCTGTTCCCAGGTTTCCCTCTCAGTTTCCCTCCCAGTTCCCAGTTTCCCTCCCTGTTCCCCGGTTTCACTCCCTGTTCCCAGTTTCCCTCCCAGTTCCCTGTTTCCCTCCCTGTTCCCTGTTTCTCTCCCAGTTCCAATTTTCCCTCCCTGTTCCCAGTTTCCCTAATAGTTCCCTGTTTCCCTCCCTGTTCCCTGGTTTCCCTCCCTGTTCCCTGTTCCCCATTTCCCTCCCTGTTCCCAGTTTCCCTAACTGTTCCCCAGTTTCCCTCCCTGTTCCCCATTTCCCACCCAGTTCCCAGTTTCCCTCCCAGTTCCTGGTTTCACTCCCGGTTCCCCATTTCCCTCCCTGTTCCCAGTTTCCCTCCCAGTTCCTGGTTTCCCTCCCTATTCCCAGTTTCCCTCCCTGTTCCCTGGTTTCCCTCCCCGGTTCCCAGTTTCCCTCCCCGTTTCCCAGTTTCCCTCCCTGTTCCCAGTTTCCCTCCCGGTTCCCCATTTCCCTCCCTGTTCCCCAGTTTCCCTCCCAGTTCCCCGTTTCCCTCCCTGTTCCCAGTTTCCCTCTCTGTTCCCTATTTCCCTCCCTGTTCCCAGTTTCCCTCCCAGTTCCCCGTTTCCCTCCCTGTTCCCAGTTTCCCTCTCTGTTCCCTATTTCCCTCCCTGTTCCCAGTTTCCCTCCCAGTTCCCCGTTTCCCTCCCTGTTCCCAGTTTCCCTCCCTGTTCCCAGTTTCCCTCCCAGTTCCCGGTTTCCCTCCCTGTTCCCAGTTTCCCTCCCTGTTCCCTGTTTCCCTCCCTGTTCCCTGTTTCTCTCCCAGTTCCCTGTTTCCCTCCCTGTTCCCAGTTTCCCTCCCTGTTCCCCATTTCCCACCCAGTTCCCAGTTTCCCTCCCTGCTCCCAGTTTCCCTCCCTGTTCCCAGTTTCCCTCCCTGTTCCCTGGTTTCCCTCCCAGTTCCCAGTTTCCCTCCCTGTTCCCCAGTTTCCCTCACTGTTCCCTGTTTCCCTCCCTGTTCCCTGTTTCCCTCCCTGTTCCCCAGTTTCCCTCCCTGTTTCCCGGTTTCCCTCCCAGTTCCCAGTTTCCCTCCCTGTTCCCAGTTTCCCTCCCGGTTCCCCATTTCCCTCCCTGTTCCCCAGTTTCCCACCCAGTTCCCGGTTTCCCTCCCTGTTCCCGGTTTCCCTCCCGGTTCCCCATTTCCCTCCCTGTTCCCGGTTTCACTCCCAGTTCCCGGTTTCCCTCCCTGTTCCCAGTTTCCCTCCCTGTTCCATGTTTCCCTCCCTGTTCCCAGTTTCCCTACCTGTTCCCCGGTTTCCCTCCCAGTTCCCAGTTTCCCTCCCTGTTCCCGGTTTCCCTCCCAGTTCCCAGTTTCCCTCTCTGTTCCCTGTTTCCCTCCCTGTTCCCAGTTTCCCTCCCTGTTCCCAGTTTCCCTCCCAGTTCCCCGTTTCCCTCCCTGTTCCCAGTTTCCCTCCCGGTTCCCCATTTCCCTCCCTGTTCCCAGTTTCCCTCCCAGTTCCCGGTTTCCCTCCCTGTTCCCCAGTTTCCCTCCCTGTTTCCCGGTTTCCCTCCCTGTTCCCAGTTTCCCTCCCAGTTCCCGGTTTCCCTCCCTGTTCCCCAGTTTCCCTCCCTGTTCCCAGTTTCCCTCCCAGTTCCCGGTTTCCCTCTCTGTTCCCTGTTTCCCTCCCTGTTCCCAGTTTCCCTCCCAGTTCCCCATTTCCCTCCCTGTTCCCAGTTTCCCTCCCGGTTCCCCATTTCCCTCCCTGTTCCCCAGTTTCCCACCCAGTTCCCGGTTTCCCTCCCTGTTCACAGTTTCCCTCTCTGTTCCCTATTTCCCTCCCTGTTCCCAGTTTCCCTCCCAGTTCCCCGTTTCCCTCCCTGTTCCCAGTTTCCCTCCCGGTTCCCCATTTCCCTCCCTGTTCCCAGTTTCCCTCCCAGTTCCAGGTTTCCCTCCCTGTTCCCAGTTTCCCTCCCTGTTCCCTGTTTCCCTCCCTGTTCCCTGGTTTCCCTCCCTGTTACTTGTTCCCCATTTCCCTCCCTGTTCCCAGTTTCCCTCCCTGTTCCCCATTTCCCACCCAGTTCCCAGTTTCCCTCCCTGCTCCCGGTTTCCCTCCCTGTTCCCAGTTTCCCTCCCTGTTCCCTGGTTTCCCTCCCAGTTCCCAGTTTCCCTCCCTGTTCCCCAGTTTCCCTCACTGTTCCCTGTTTCCCTCCCTGTTCCCTGTTTCCCTCCCTGTTCCCCAGTTTCCCTCCCTGTTTCCCGGTTTCCCTCCCAGTTCCCAGTTTCCCTCCCTGTTTCCCAGTTTCCCTCCCGGTTCCCCATTTCCCTCCCTGTTCCCCAGTTTCCCTCCCAGTTCCAGGTTTCCCTCCCTGTTCCCCATTTCCCTCCCTGTTCCCCAGTTTCCCACCCAGTTCCCGGTTTCCCTCCCTGTTCCCGGTTTCCCTCCCTGTTCCCCAGTTTCCCTCACTGTTCCCCAGTTTCCCACCCAGTTCCCGGTTTCCCTTCCTGTTCCCGGTTTCCCTCCCAGTTCCCGGTTTCCCTCCCTGTTCCCAGTTTCCCTCCCTGTTCCCTGTTTCCCTCCCTGTTCCCAGTTTCCCTCCCTGTTCCCAGTTTCCCTCCCTGTTCCCTGTTTCCCTCCCTGTTCCCAGTTTCCCTCCCAGTTCCCAGTTTCCCTCCCTGTTCCCGGTTTCCCTCCCAGTTCCCAGTTTCCCTCTCTGTTCCCCATTTCCCTCCCTGTTCCCAGTTTCCCTCCCAATTCCCCGTTTCCCTCCCTGTTCCCAGTTTCCCTCCCTGTTCCCCGTTTCCCTCCCTGTTCCCCATTTCCCTCCCTGTTCCCCAGTTTCCCTCCCGGTTCCCCATTTCCCTCCCTGTTCCCAGTTTCCCTCCGGTTCCCCATTTCCCTCCCAGTTCCCAGTTTCCCTCCCTGTTCCCCATTTCCCTCCCTGTTCCCCAGTTTCCCTCCCTGTTCCCCAGTTTCCTTCCCTGTTCCCCAGTTTCCTTCCCTGTTCCCGGTTTCCCTCCCAGTTCCCAGTTTCCCTCTCTGTTCCCTGTTTCCCTCCCTGTTCCCAGTTTCCCTGCCAATTCCCCGTTTCCCTCCCTGTTCCCAGTTTCCCTCCCGGTTCTCCGTTTCCCTCCCTGTTCCCAGTTTCCCTCCCGGTTCCCCATTTCCCTCCCTGTTCCCTGTTTCCCTCCCTGTTCCCAGTTTCCCTCCCTGTTCCCAGTTTCCCTCCCAGTTCCCAGATTCCCTCTCTGTTCCCCGTTTCCCTCCCTGTTCCCAGTTTCCCTCCGGTTCCCCATTTCCCTCCCTGTTCCCCATTTCCCTCCCGGTTCCCCGGTTTCCCTCCCTGTTCCCCATTTCCCTCCCAGTTCCCAGTTTCCCTCCCAGTTCCTCATTTCCCTCCCTGTTCCCCATTTCCCTCCCTGTTCCCCATTTCCCTCCCTGTTCCCCAGTTTCCCTCCCTGTTCCCCATTTTCCTCCCTGTTCCCCAGTTTCCCTCCCTGTTCCCGAGTTTCCCACCCAGTTCCCGGTTTCCCTCCCTGTTCCCAGTTTCCCTCCCGGTTCCCCATTTCCCTCCCAGTTCCCAGTTTCCCTCCCTGTTCCCCAGATTCCCTCCCTGTTCCCAGTTTCCCTCCCTGTTCCCCAGATTCCCTCCCTGTTCCCAGTTTCCCTCCCTGTTCCCCATTTCCCTCCCTGTTCCCAGTTTCCCTCCCTGTTCACCATTTCCCTCCCTGTTCCCAGTTTCCCTCCCTGTTCCCAGTTTCCCTCCCTGTTCCCCGGTTTCCCTCCCTGTTCCCAGTTTCCCTCCCTGTTCCCCAGTTTCCCTCCCTGTTCCCAGTTTCCCTCCCTGTTCCCCATTTCCCTCCCTGTTCCCAGTTTCCCTCCCTGTTTCCCAGTTTCCCTCCGTGTTTCCCAGTTTCCCTCCCGGTTCCCCATTTCCCTCCCTGTTCCCCAGTTTCCCACCCAGTTCCCGGTTTCCCTCCCTGTTCCCGGTTTCCCTCCCTGTTCCCCAGTTTCCCTCCCTGTTCCCCATTTCCCTCCCAGTTCCCAGTTTCCCTCCCTGTTCCCTGTTTCCCTCCCTGTTCCCAGTTTCCCTCCCAGTTCCCAGTTTCCCTCCCGGTACCCCCGTTTCCCTCCCTGTTCCCAGTTTCCCTCCCAGTTCCCGGTTTCCCTCCCTGTTCCCTGTTTCCCTCCCTGTTTCCCGGTTTCCCTCCCAGTTCCAAGTTTCCCTCCCTGTTCCCAGTTTCCCTCCCGGTTCCCCATTTCCCTCCCTGTTCCCAGTTTCCCTCCCAGTTCCCAGTTTCCCTCCCTGTTCCCAGTTTCCCTCCCTGTTCCCTGTTTCCCTCCCTGTTCCCTGTTTCTCTCCCAGTTCCATGTTTCCCTCCCTGTTCCCAGTTTCCCTCCCGGTTCCCCATTTCCCTCCCTGTTCCCTGTTTCCCTCCCTGTTCCCTGTTTCTCTCCCAGTTCCAAGTTTCCCTCCCTGTTCCCAGTTTCCCTCCCTGTTCCCTGTTTCCCTCCCTGTTCCCTGTTTCTCTCCCAGTTCCCTGTTTCCCTCCCTGTTCCCTGGTTTCCCTCCCTGTTCCTTGTTCCCCATTTCCCTCCCTGTTCCCAGTTTCCCTCCCTGTTCCCTGTTTCCCTCCCTGTTCCCTGTTTCCTTCCCTGTTCCCCAGTTTCCCTCCCTGTTCCCCATTTCCCTCCCTCTTCCCCAGTTTCCCACCCAGTTCCCGGTTTCCCTCCCGGTTTCCCGGTTTCCCTCCCAGTTCCCAGTTTCCCTCCCGGTTCCCCATTTCCCTCCCTGTTCCCCAGTTTCCCACCCAGTTCCCAGTTTCCCTCCCTGTTCCCCGGTTTCCCTCCCAGTTCCAAGTTTCCCTCCCTGTTCCCGGTTTCCCTCCCTGTTCCCAGTTTCCCTCCCTGTTCCCAGTTTCCCTCCCTGTTCCCCGGTTTCCCTCCCAGTTCCCAGTTTCCCTCCCTGTTCCCAGTTTCCCTCGCTGTTCACCATTTCCCTCCCTGTTCCCAGTTTCCCTCCCAGTTCCCAGTTTCCCTCCCGGTTCCCCGTTTCCCTCCCTTTTCCCAGTTTCCCTCCCAATTCCCAGTTTCCCTCCTTGTTCACTGTTTCCCTCCCTGTTCCCCAGTTTCCCTCCCTGTTCCCAGTTTCCCACCCTGTTCCCCAGTTTCCCTCCCGGTTCCCCATTTCCCTCCCTGTTCCCAGTTTCCCTCCGGTTCCCCATTTCCCTCCCGGTTCCCCATTTCCCTCCCTGTTCCCAGTTTCCCTCCGGTTCCCCATTTCCCTCCCTGTTCCCCATTTCCCTCCCTGTTCCCCAGTTTCCCTCCCTGTTCCCCAGTTTCCCACCCAGTTCCCGGTTTCCCTCCCTGTTCCCAGTTTCCCTCCCTGTTCCCCAGTTTCCCTCCCTGTTCCCCAGTTTCCCACCCAGTTCCCGGTTTCCCTCCCAGTTCCCGGTTTCCCTCCCTGTTCCCAGTTTCCCTCCCGGTTCCCCATTTCCCTCCCGGTTCCCCATTTCCCTCCCTGTTCCCAGTTTCCCTCCCTGTTCCCCATTTCCCTCCCTGTTCCCAGTTTCCCTCCCTGTTCCCCAGTTTCCCTCCCTGTTCCTCATTTCCCTCCCTGTTCCCCAGTTTCCCTCCCTGTTCCCCATTTCCCTCCCTGTTCCCCGGTTTCCCTCCCAGTTCCCAGTTTCCCTCCCTGTTTCCGGTTTCCCTCCAGATTTCCCAGTTTCCGTCCCTGTTCGCAGTTTCCCTCCCTGTTCCCAGTTTCCCTCCCGGTTCCCCATTTCCCTCCCTGTTCCCAGTTTCCCTCCCAGTTCCCGGTTTCCCTCCCTGTTCCCGGTTTCCCTCCCTGTTCCCTGTTTCCCTCCCTGTTCCCAGTTTCCCTCCGGTTCCCCATTTCCCTCCCTGTTCCCAGTTTCCCTCCCTGTTCCCGGTTTCCCTCCCAGTTCCCAGATTCCCTCTCTGTTCCCTGTTTCCCTCCCTGTTCCCTGTTTCCCTCCCAATTCCCCGTTTCCCTCCCTGTTCCCCAGTTTCCCTCCCTGTTCCCCGTTTCCCACCCAGTTCACAGTTTCCCTCCCTGTTACCAGGTTCCCTCCCTGTTCCCCATTTCCCTCCCTGTTTCCCAGTTTCCCTCCCTGTTCCCCAGTTTCCCTCCCTGTTCCCCAGTTTCCCACCCAGTTCCCCAGTTTCCCTCCCTGTTCCCCAGTTTCCCACCCAGTTCCCCAGTTTCCCTCCCTGTTCCCCAGTTTCCCTCCCTCTTCCCAGTTTCCCTCCCTGTTCCCCAGTTTCCCACCCAGTTCCCGGTTTCCCTCCCTGTTCCCAGTTTCCCTCCCGGTTCCCCATTTCCCTCCCTGTTCCCAGTTTCCCTCCCTGTTCCCAGTTTCCCTCCCTGTTCCCAGTTTCCGTCGCTGTTCCCAGTTTCCCTCCCGGTTCCCCATTTCCCTCCCTGTTCCCCGGTTTCCCTCCCAGTTCCCAGTTTCCCTCCCTGTTCCCAGTTTCCCTCGCTGTTCACCATTTCCCTCCCTGTTCCCAGTTTCCCTCCCAATTCCCAGTTTCCCTCCCGGTTCCCCGTTTCCCTCCCTTTTCCCAGTTTCCCTCCCAATTCCCAGTTTCCCTCCTTGTTCACTGTTTCCCTCCCTGTTCCCCAGTTTCCCTCCCTGTTCCCAGTTTCCCACCCTGTTCCCCAGTTTCCCTACCGGTTCCCCATTTCCCTCCCTGTTCCCAGTTTCCCTCCGGTTCCCCATTTCCCTCCCGGTTCCCCATTTCCCTCCCTGTTCCCAGTTTCCCTCCCTGTTCCCAGTTTCCCTCCGGTTCCCCATTTCCCTCCCGGTTCCCCATTTCCCTCCCTGTTCCCAGTTTCCCTCCGGTTCCCCATTTCCCTCCCTGTTCCCCATTTCCCTCCCTGTTCCCCAGTTTCCCTCCCTGTTCCCCAGTTTCCCACCCAGTTCCCGGTTTCCCTCCCTGTTCCCAGTTTCCCTCCCTGTTCCCCAGTTTCCCTCCCTGTTCCCCAGTTTCCCACCCAGTTCCCGGTTTTCCTCCCAGTTCCCGGTTTCCCTCCCTGTTCCCAGTTTCCCTCCCGGTTCCCCATTTCCCTCCCGGTTCCCCATTTCCCTCCCTGTTCCCAGTTTCCCTCCCTGTTCCCCATTTCCCTCCCTGTTCCCAGTTTCCCTCCCGGTTCCCCATTTCCCTCCCTGTTCCCCATTTCCCTCCCTGTTCCCAGTTTCCCTCCCTGTTCCTCATTTCCCTCCCTGTTCCCCAGTTTCCCTCCCTGTTCCCCATTTCCCTCCCTGTTCCCCGGTTTCCCTCCCAGTTCCCAGTTTCCCTCCCTGTTTCCGGTTTCCCTCCAGATTTCCCAGTTTCCGTCCCTGTTCGCAGTTTCCCTCCCTGTTCCCAGTTTCCCTCCCGGTTCCCCATTTCCCTCCCTGTTCCCAGTTTCCCTCCCAGTTCCCGGTTTCCCTCCCTGTTCCCGGTTTCCCTCCCTGTTCCCTGTTTCCCTCCCTGTTCCCAGTTTCCCTCCGGTTCCCCATTTCCCTCCCTGTTCCCAGTTTCCCTCCCTGTTCCCGGTTTCCCTCCCAGTTCCCAGATTCCCTCTCTGTTCCCTGTTTCCCTCCCTGTTCCCTGTTTCCCTCCCAATTCCCCGTTTCCCTCCCTGTTCCCCAGTTTCCCTCCCTGTTCCCCGTTTCCCACCCAGTTCACAGTTTCCCTCCCTGTTACCAGGTTCCCTCCCTGTTCCCCATTTCCCTCCCTGTTTCCCAGTTTCCCTCCCTGTTCCCCAGTTTCCCTCCCTGTTCCCCAGTTTCCCACCCAGTTCCCCAGTTTCCCTCCCTGTTCCCCAGTTTCCCACCCAGTTCCCCAGTTTCCCTCCCTGTTCCCCAGTTTCCCTCCCCCTTCCCAGTTTCCCTCCCTGTTCCCCAGTTTCCCACCCAGTTCCCGGTTTCCCTCCCTGTTCCCAGTTTCCCTCCCGGTTCCCCATTTCCCTCCCTGTTCCCAGTTTCCCTCCCTGTTCCCAGTTTCCCTCCCTGTTCCCAGTTTCCGTCGCTGTTCCCACTTTCCCTCCCGGTTCCCCATTTCCCTCCCTGTTCCCAGTTTCCCTCCCTGTTCCCAGTTTCCCTCCCTGTTCCCAGTTTCCGTCGCTGTTCCCACTTTCCCTCCCGGTTCCCCCATTTCCCTCCCTGTTCCCAGTTTCCCTCCCTGTTCCCCAGTTTCCCTCCCTGTTCCCCATTTCCCTCCCTGTTCCCCAGATTCCCTCCCTGTTCCCAGTTTCCCTCCCTGTTAACAGTTTCCCTTCCTGTTCCCCATTTCCCTCCCTGTTCCCAGTTTCCCTCCCTGTTCCCTGTTTCTCTCCCAGTTCCCTGTTTCCCTCCCTGTTCCCAGTTTCCCTCCCGGTTCTCCCTTTCCCTCCCTGTTCCCAGTTTCCCTCCCGGTTCCCCATTTCCCTCTCTGTTCCCTGTTTCCCTCCCTGTTCCCAGTTTCCCTCCCAATTCCCCGTTTCCCTCCCTGTTCCCAGTTTCCCTCCGGTTCCCCATTTCCCTCCCTGTTCCCAGTTTCCCTCCCTGTTCCCGGTTTCCCTCCCAGTTCCCAGATTCCCTCTCTGTTCCCTGTTTCCCTCCCTGTTCCCTGTTTCCCTCCCAATTCCCCGTTTCCCTCCCTGTTCCCCGTTTCCCACCCAGTTCACAGTTTCCCTCCCTGTTACCAGGTTCCCTCCCTGTTCCCCATTTCCCTCCCTGTTCCCCAGTTTCCCTCCCCGGTTCCCAGTTTCCCTCCCTGTTCCCCATTTCCCTCCCAGTTCCCAGTTTCCATCCCAGTTCCCCATTTCCCTCCCTGTTCCCCATTTCCCTCCCTGTTCCCCAGTTTCCCTCCCTGTTCCCAGTTTCCCTCCCTGTTCCCCAGTTTCCCACCCAGTTCCCGGTTTCCCTCCCTGTTCCCAGTTTCCCTCCCGGTTCCCCATTTCCCTCCCTGTTCCCAGTTTCCCTCCCTGTTCCCAGTTTCCCTCCCGGTTCCCCATTTCCCTCCCTGTTCCCAGTTTCCCTCCCTGTTCCCCAGTTTCCCTCCCTGTTCCCCATTTCCCTCCCTGTTCCCCGTTTCCCTCCCTGTTCCCAGTTTCCCTCCCTGTTAACAGTTTCCCTTCCTGTTCCCCATTTCCCTCCCTGTTCCCAGTTTCCCTCCCTGTTCCTCATTTCCCTCCCGGTTCCCCATTTCCCTCCCTGTTCCCCGGTTTCCCTCCCAGTTCCCAGTTTCCCTCCCTGTTCCCAGTTTCCCTCCCGGTTCTCCCTTTCCCTCCCTGTTCCCAGTTTCCCTCCCGGTTCCCCATTTCCCTCCCTGTTCCCAGTTTCCCTCCCAGTTCCCGGTTTCCCTCCCTGTTCCCTGTTTCCCTCCCTGTTCCCAGTTTCCCTCCGGTTCCCCATTTCCCTCCCTGTTCCCAGTTTCCCTCCCTGTTCCCGGTTTCCCTCCCAGTTCCCAGATTCCCTCTCTGTTCCCTGATTCCCTCCCTGTTCCCAGTTTCCCTCCGGTTCCCCATTTCCCTCCCTGTTCCCAGTTTCCCTCCCTGTTCCCCATTTCCCTCCCTGTTCCCAGTTTCCCTCCCTGTTCCCGGTTTCCCTCACAGTTCCCAGATTCCCTCTCTGTTCCCTGTTTCCCTCCCTGTTCCCAGTTTCCCTCCCAATTCCCCGTTTCCCTCCCTGTTCCCCGTTTCCCTCCCTGTTCCCAGTTTCCCTCCCTGTTCCCAGTTTCCCTCCGGTTCCCCATTTCCCTCCCTGTTCCCAGTTTCCCTCCCTGTTCCCAGTTTCCCTCCCTGTTCCCAGTTTCCCTCCGGTTCCCCATTTCCCTCCGGTTCCCCATTTCCCTCCCTGTTCCCCATTTCCCTCCCTGTTCCCCAGTTTCCATCCCTGTTCCCCAGTTTCCCTCCCTGTTCCCCAGTTTCCCACCCAGTTCCCGGTTTCCCTCCCTGTTCCCAGTTTCCCTTCCGGTTCCCCATTTCCCTCCCTGTTCCCAGTTTCCCTCCCTGTTCCCCAGATTCCCTCCCTGTTCCCAGTTTCCCTCCCTGTTAACAGTTTCCCTCCCTGTTCCCCATTTCCCTCCCTGTTCCCAGTTTCCCTCCCTGTTCCTCATTTCCCTCCCGGTTCCCCGTTTCCCTCCCTGTTCCCCAGTTTCCCTCCCTATTCCCCATTTCCCTCCCTGTTCCCCATTTCCCTCCCTGTTCCCAGTTTCCCTCCCTGTTCCCCAGTTTCCCTCCCTGTTCCCTGTTTCCCTCCCTGTTCCCCAGTTTCCCTCCCTGTTCCCCATTTCCCTCCCTGTTCCCAGTTTCCCTCCCTGTTCCCCAGTTTCCCTCCCAGTTCCCCATTTCCCTCCCTGTTCCCCAGTTTCTCTCCCTGTTCCCCTCCCTGTTCCCCATTTCCCTCCCTGTTCCCCAGTTTCCCTCCCTGTTGCCAGTTTCCCTCCCTGTTCCCAGTTTCCCTCCCTGTTCCCTATTTCCCTCCCTGTTCCCAGTTTCCCTCCCTGTTCCCCCGTTTCCCTCCCTGTTCCCCATTTCCCTCCCTGTTCCTAGTTTCCCTAACTGTTCCCCCGTTTCCCTCCCTGTTCCCAGTTTCCCTCCGGTTCCCCATTTCCCTCCCTGTTCCCCATTTCCCTCCCTGTTCCCCGTTTCCCTCCCTGTTCCCCAGTTTCCCTCCCGGTTCCCCATTTCCCTCCCTGTTCCCCAGTTTCCCTCCCTGTTCCCCATTTCCCTCCCTGTTCCCCATTTCCCTCCCTGTTCCCAGTTTCCCTCCCTGTTCCTCATTTCCCTCCCTGTTCCCCAGTTTCAATCCCTGTTCCCAGTTTCCCTCCCTGTTCCCCATTTCCCTCCCTGTTCCCCATTTCCCTCCCTGTTCCCAGTTTCCCTCCCTGTTCCCCATTTCCCTCCCTGTTCCCAGTTTCCCTCCCTGTTCCCCATTTCCCTCCCTGTTCCCCCGTTTCCCTCCCTGTTCCCCGTTTCCCTCCCTGTTCCCAGTTTCCCTCCCTGTTCCCCATTTCCCTCCCTGTTCCCAGTTTCCCTTCCAGATCCCAGTTTCCCTCCCTGTTCCCAGTTTCCCTCCCTGTTCCCCATTTCACTCCTTGTTCCCAGTTTCCCTCCCTGTTCCCAGTTTCACTCCCTGTTCCCCAGTTTTCCTCCCTGTTCCCCATTTCCCTCCCTGTTCCCAGTTTCCCTTCCAGATCCCAGTTTCCCTCCCTGTTCCCAGTTTCCCTCCCTGTTCCCCATTTCCCTCCCTGTTCCCCAGTTTCCCTCCCTGTTCCCAGTTTCCCTCCCTGTTCCCCATTTCCCTCCCTGTTTCCCCATTTACCTCCCTGTTCCCCATTTCCCTCCCTGTTCCCCATTTCCCTCCCTGTTCCCCAGTTTCCCTCCCTGTTCCCCATTTCCCTCCCTGTTCCCAGTTTCCCTCCCTGTTCCCCATTTCCCTCCCTGTTCCCAGTTTCCCTCCCTGCTCCCCATTTCCCTCCCTGTTCCCCATTTCCCTCCATGGTCCCCAGTTTTTCTCCCTGTTCCCCATTTCCCTCCCTGTTCCCAGTTTCCCTTCGAGATCCCAGTTTCCCTCCCTGTTCCCAGTTTCCCTCCCTGTTCCCCATTTGCCTCCCTGTTCCCAGTTTCCCTCCCTGTTCCCCGTTTCCCTCCCTGTTCCCTGTTTCCATCCCTGTTCCCCAGATTCCCTCCCTGTTCCCCATTTGCCTCCCTGTTCCCAGTTTCCCTCCGGTTCCCAGTTTCCCTCCCTGTTCCCCATTTCCCTCCCTGTTCCCCAGTTTCCCTCCCTGTTTCCCCGTTTCCCTCCCTGTTCCCCATTTCCCTCCATGGTCCCCAGTTTCCCTCCCGGTTCCCCATTTCCCTCCCTGTTCCCCAGTTTCCCTCCCTGTTCCCAGTTTCCCTCCCTGTTCCCCATTTCCCTCCCTGTTCCCAGTTTCCCTCCCTGTTCCCCAGTTTCCCTCCCTGTTCCCAGTTTCCCTCCCTGTTCCCCAGTTTCCCTCCCTGTTCCCAGTTTCCCTCCCTGTTCCCCATTTCCCTCCCTGTTCCCCAGTTTCCCTCCCTGTTCCCCATTTCCCTCCCTGTTCCCAGTTTCCCTCCCTGTTCTCTGTTTCCATCCCTGTTCCCCAGTTTCCCTCCCAGTTCCCCATTTCCCGCCCTGTTCCCAGTTTCCCTCCTGTTCCCCATTTCCCTCCCTGTTCCCAGTTTCCCTCCCTGTTCTCTGTTTCCATCCCTGTTCCCCAGTTTCCCTCCCAGTTCCCCATTTCCCTCCCTGTTCCCAGTTTCCCTCCCTGTTCCCCAGTTTCCCTCCCTGTTCCCCATTTCCCTCCCTGTTCCCAGTTTCCCTCCCTGTTCCCCAGTTTCCCTCCCTGTTAACAGTTTCCCTCCCGGTTCCCCATTTCCTCCCTGTTCCCCATTTCCCTCCTGTTCCCAGTTTCCCTCCCTGTTCCCCAGTTTCCCTCCCTGTTCCCAGTTTCCCTCCCTGTTCCCTGTTTCCATCCCTGTTCCCCAGTTTCCCTCCCTGTTCCCCATTTCCCTCCCTGTTCCCCATTTCCCTCCCTGTTCCCAGTTTCCCTCCCTGTTCCCCAGTTTCCCTCCCTGTTCCCAGTTTCCCTCCCTGTTCCCTGTTTCCATCCCTGTTCCCCAGTTTCCCTCCCGGTTCCCCATTTCCCTCCCTGTTCCCCATTTCCCTCCCTGTTCCCCATTTCCCTCCCTGTTCCCAGTTTCCCTCCTGTTCCCCAGTTTCCCTCCCTGTTCCCAGTTTCCCTCCCTGTTCCCTGTTTCCATCCCTGTTCCCCAGTTTCCCTCCCAGTTCCCCATTTCCCTCCCTGTTCCCAGTTTCCCTCCCTGTTGCCCATTTCCCTCCCGGTTCCCAGTTTCCCTCCTGTTCCCTGTTTCCATCCCTGTTCCCCAGTTTCCCTCCCTGTTCCCCATTTCCCTCCCTGTTCCCAAGTTTCCCTCCCAGTTCCCCATTTC